>NC_067402.1:298417303-298597303 GCF_016432865.1 Antechinus flavipes | reverse complement strand
GAAAAAAAATCATAATCCTAGTATAATCATCTTGTTAGAGGATTTGAAGCTGGGAAGGCCCTCAGAACAGGGGATGCCTAATTCTGTCTGAGAATGGAGGAAAAAATAGGCATGAATGATATGGAAAATTACTATTGTGTTATAAGAACTGACATGTTTGAGACCAGAGCCAAGATGGGGAAGGGGAAAGGCAGCAACTCACCTGAGCTCTCTTCCCTCCAAGCCCTTCCAAATTCCTTTAAATAACGTGATAAAACAAATAAATAATGCAGTGAAATAATTTTCCAGCCAAAGAAAACTTAGAAGATCAGCAGAAGAGATCTGCAGCATATGGGTGAGAGTGGAGTCCAGCCAGTATAGACTGTGCCAACATAGCCTTAGCCCAGAAAACCAGGAGTAAACCTTGAATCAGCAGCAGGGATGGTTTCCAGAACTCTCAGCCTACAGATAATAAAAGGGTCAAACAATTGCTCAGGGAGAGATTGCAGGGGTATCTTAACTGGCATTGAGGTAGGACTCTGTTGCTTTATCCATTCTTGGTTCTTGATCACAATTCTGGATGGTAGTCTCAGGACTAGGAGGAGGAATTGGTCTCAGGCTGTGGAAGAGTTCAAAAAGGATTTGGAAATCAGATAAGAGAGGTAGAAGAAAAATTGGGAAGAGAAATGAAAGTAATGTAAGAAAAACCATGAAAAAAACAAGTCAAGATCTTTACAAAGGAAACATAATGAATACTGAAGAAATAACAAAGAGTAGGCCAAATAGATACAAAAAGCCAATGAGGAGAAGAAGGCTTTTACAATAGAGGGAAAGAAGAGGGAGGTTAAGGGGAGTGATCCTTACTCTCATCAGAATTGACTCAAAGCAGGAATAACATATACACAAAATTGGATATAGAGAATATTTTTACCATATAGGAATTCCTACCATATAGGAATTTTACCATATAGGTGGCCAAATGGAAAAAGAAGAATAAATATTTACTGAAGGAAAAAAAAAAAGACTAAAATTGGCCAAATGGAAAAAGAAGTATAAAAGCTCACTGAAGAAAAATAAAATCTTAAAAATTAGATTGTACAAATGGCAGCTAATAATTTTATGAGAAATCAAGAAAGCAATAAAACAAAACCAAAAAATGAAAAAAAAAATGAAGAATTGAAATATCTCATTGGAAAAATACCTGAATTGAAAAATAAATGCAGGAGATATGATTTTAAACTATTGGACAATTTGAAATTCATGATTTAAAAAATAGAGACTAGACATCATCTTTCAAGAAATTATGAAGGAAAACTGCTCCAAAATTCTATAACCAGGGTAAAATAGAAATGAAAAAAAATCCCTGATCCCAAAATGAAAACTACCAAGATTATTATAGCTAAATTCCAGAGCTTTCAGGTCAAGAAGAACATATTGCAAACATGCGGAAAGAAACAATTCAAATATCATGGAGCCACAGTCAGGATGACACAAAATTCAACAGCTTCTAGATTACAGGATTGGACATATTGGAATATAATTCCAGAAGGCAAAGAATCTTGAATTACAACCAAAAAACAGTTATCCAGCAAAACTGAGTATAATCCTTCAGATGGAAAAGCAGATATTCAATGAAATAGAGGACGATTTCTTGATGGGAAAAATCCCCACAGAGCTTAGTAGAAAATTTGATTTTCAAATCTAAAATTCAAGAGAAGCATGGAAAGGTCAATGGGAAAGGGAAATCATAAGGGACTTAATAAGGTTAAACAGTTTATACAGGATAAGATGATAATTATAATTCATAAGAACTTTCTCAGTATTAGAACAGTTAGAAGGAGTATAAATAAACAGAGTGTGAATTGAATATGGAGGGATAATATCTAAAAATATAAAATTAAGAAATGAGAAAGATGAATACACTGAGAGAAAGGGAAATGAAAAGACAGAATTGGGTAAACTATCTCAAATGTGATAGTGAAAAGTAACAAGAAAAAAAGATTTTATAGTAGAGGAATAGAAGAGGGAAATGAGAGTGAGTGAGAGAATCTTACTCTCATCAGGCTCAAAGAGGGAATAATATATACACAAAATTAGGTACATAAATCTTTCTTACCATACAGGAAAGTGAGAGAGGAAGGGAATAAGAGAAGGGGATGGGGGTGATAGAATTAAATACATATTAGGGGAGATGGTAGAAGTAAAACACTTTTGAGAAGGGACAGGATGAAAGGAGAGAAAGAATGGACTAAACAGGGTGTATAAAATGGAGGGAAATACAGTTAGCAATAGTAATAGCAAAAAATAATAATAATAATTTACTCGATAAAAGCCCCATTATTTATACATATAGGAAACTGAGTCAAATTCATAAAAATAAGCCATTCTCCAATTGATAAATGCACAAACAATATGAATAGTTTTCAGATGAAGTAATCAAAGCTATCTGTAACCATATGGGGGAAAAATGCTCTCACAAAATGCAATTTAAAAGAATTCTTAGGTACTGCATTTTGATTAGTAGGTCAGAAAAGGAAAATGACAAATTGTTGAGGGGAAATGGGGAAAACGAGACATTAATGTATTATTGAAATTGTAAACCAATTTGCAAATTGGAACTATGCCCAAAGGGCTGTAAAATCATGTATATCCTTTGACCTAGCAACACTACTACTAAGTCCATATCACAAAAGAGAGAGAGAAAAAAAGCAAAAAGATTATTGCAGCTCTTTGCTGCAGGCAAAGAATTGTAAATTGAGGATGCCCATCAATTGGAGAATAGTTGGAAAAATTGTGGCATGTGATTATAATAATGGGTTATTGTGCAGTAAGAAATGAACAGGATACATCATTTCATTCAAGAGAAAACTTAAAAAGACTTACTATGCACGATGTAACAGCAATATTGTAGGATGATCAGCTATGGATGACTCTCAAGGACTCATGATGAAAAAATGTTATCTATCCCTAAAGAAAGAGGTGATGGTATCTGAATATAGATTGAAGAAAATTTAAAAACATTTTTTCCCTTGATTTTTTTTTTTTGGTGGTTGTTTGTTTTTGATCTATGTTTTCTTTCAAACATGACTAATATGGAAACGGTTTCCATAACTACAAGTGTATAACCTATATTGGATTGCTTGCCTTCTCAAGGGAGGAAGGGGTTGGAGAGAGATCAAAGGAGAGAATTTGGAATTCAAAGTTTTAAAAACAAATGTTAAAAATTGTAATTTTACATGGAACTGAAGAAAAATAAAATACTACTAAATAAAAAAAAAGTCATGTGTGATAAGTACAGAGGAGCATGAAAATATCCATATTAACATGTCAAGTGAAGTCAGCAGAGCCAAGAAAACTATGTACACAGGTCTGACAACAAGGTAAACGAGAATAATAACAAGTACAAAACAACCAAAAATGAATATTTCAGGATTACAAAAAGTGAACATGGCCCCTAAAGAAAAGAAAAAAAAAACTATGAAAAAGAAAATCCTTCCCCTTGTCAGTCTTTTGCAGACATAGCAGATACCCAGCTGCAGAACACTGAAGAGATTTTCAGATTTTTGCCGTTGATTGGTCTGTTGATTTTTTCTCCTTTCTCTCTTTTTTTAATTTCTTATTTTTTATTGCTATATGGAAGGAATCAAGAGGAAAAAGGAGAGCTGCCAAAAAGCATTTAGCTAGTATAAAAACAGAAGATACCAATTAAAAAATATTTTTACAAAAAGAACATTGGACACCACAATGGAAAGAGTTATTTCCCATTTAGCTCCTATGTCACTTCCCTATCCTCCTTAACCATACCCTAATAAATGGATTGGACATAATGTCATGCAGTTTGCGTTCTCAAGTGTCTGGACCTCTGGTCCAGTTGAGAGATAAAGGAATCCACACCTGTGAAAGAAAACATAACACGAGGCAGAAAAAGAAATCCAAACAATAATACAGTTATTTCCCCTGGTAGAGGTGAGTCCCCCCTCCATTCCCTCATTGGTGCATCACCTCACTCGGTTCTTGGAGATAAAGTGAACTCATAATACAGACACATATAGGGAAACAACCTGGGGAGGTCCCCGTTTAACCTATGTTGGCTCTGAGGCTGGGTCTTATTGGATGATAAATCCTTTCGTAGCTGTTTTCCCCATTTAAGGTGTCCTGCTTGCCGAACAGCCCAAGTCACAGATGCACAGCCTTTATCAGAAGTCAACCCTTCAAAAGGGCCTGCCCCTTGACTTATACTGGTTCTTTCCCCAAGACACCTTCCCAAATCCTCATTCCCCACGAATCCCAGAATCTGCCACTGTTCCCTCTATGTGCATGTCACGGCTAGGGAACAAAACGCTCGCTTATAAAAGGATTTTTTTCTTTATTTCCATAATTTAGCGGAATCAACACAAAAACTGAATACTGTAAAGCAACAGAAAATGTTGTAACATCTTAAATTTCTCCGTCTTTGCTAAATAAGGCGACTACACTCTCTTCGGAAAGAAACAACCAGAGGTGGGAGGAAAGAGGAGACAGTCTGGGTTGGGGAACCTATGGGTCAATGCATCTCCCAGTACTCTTGGTCATGTGGAACTCATTGTCAGTCCTTTCTGGGGCAGGAGGGCCAACCTGCATTACACGGCATTTAGCACCCAGTGAGTGATGGCGCTAACTGCTATTCAGATACAGGTCAGACCTGTTATACAATTTGAAAAAGGAAAAAAAAAAAGCATCATATACACTGGTTTGTCTCAGAAATATTTCTAAATTCATGATTACTGTCTGTCTCAATTAATTCCCCCAGGAACAGGCTTGAATCAAATGGACATGTTCTTTTTGAGCTTTATGGTTTCTTGATCATCCTCTAAATGCTTTCTCTTAGTAGCATAGAACTAAGATACTCCTAATATTAATTGGACTAATAGGTAGTATACTACAGTGGAAACTCAGAAAGGACGTGGGAATTAGGTTACAATTCATCACTGGGGAAAGGGGGACACCAGAGCTGGAGATTCATCAGCTCTTGTGATCTTATCACATGCCCACTGTAAGTAGAGAAAGGTATTAGAGCTCAGAATTCATCCAGCTCTACACTTTTCCCTCCAATGTAACATCATCTCCCTTACCCAATAATCCTAAGGCTAAGGACTTTGGAAGATGGGGACACAGGAGAGGGACTGGCAACCAACTTAAAAATAGACTCATGGGCAAAAGGAAGGGGGAGTAACTCAGTTGGAAAAACCATGATTAAAATATTTTACACCCAAATTTGACCAATAGAGAGAGAGACCCCTCCCCAAATTCCAAAGACAACCTAAAAGAAGCCCCATCTTCTACCAGTGTGATGGTTGGATGCCTTTATGTGACATAAACAGGATTGGTGACTTTCCGAAAGTATCCTCCCTGGCCGTGCTTCATATCCCGTGTGGTGTGGTCACTCCCGGGACTGTCGGGTTTAGAAAGCCCAATGGGAGTCGGACTGTTCATCAGGCCTGCGAGAGCTACCACGTTAATTGTTAAATAGTATTCTCTACAAATATACAACATATAAAAACTGTTAAATATATAACTTTAGGATTTTCAAAATACATTTAATGATCTCTTTCAAACAAGTGTTACTTTTTTTTTCTTTAATTTGCTTTCTGGTGCTAAATGGTGCATCGGATGAGACAGAGGTCACAGGAGACCAAACATGCTCTTTGCAAATACTGGATTATCCAACTATCAAAAATGGAACGGTAGAAGAGGCATGTTTAACTGGTTAAAACGGAAAATGATTTTTAGTACGATAAAGTCAATCTAAGTACAGAGGGATAAAGGGGCCACGGCCACGGCGCGGGTGGCTACACAGTGGCGGCGAGTCTGTGTTCTATGGAAGTCTGTTTGCTTGAGTCTAGAACATCATCGGCTACTGACTCTCCATGCTCTGTCTGTATTCTTTTAGAGGCAACTCTTTTCTTCAGGTGCAGTTCCTGCGATTACGGACTGCAGCGTCCCCTCCGTAAAGACGCCTCTGTAAAGACGCCCGCTGGACAGCAACCGCCCAGCTCGCTCCCCGACAACAGGATTCATTCATGTCTCTGCTCCCTCCCCCCACCCCGACCTCCCCTCTACAATTTAACCCAGATAACTTTAACAATAGGATTGTGTCCTCTTTAAAATAGATTTTGCTCTTTGGTCTATTGTATATACTGAAAGTATAAGAAAATAAAAGCGACTCAGACAGTCCAGGGCACGAGGAGAGACTCCCTCTTGCGCCTGAGTGTCCCCCCATAGACAAAACAGTCTTCTCTAAGGCTGAATGGACTCTTCTCTGCAGGCGACTCCTCCCGTTAAACCGCGTGGGTCACATTGAGTCCAGCAGCTGAGTGGACCCCGGGGATGGGCGCTCATCACGGACTTGGTATTGCTAATGCCCAAGCATCTCTTTGCTCCCTCTGGTCCCTAGTTCGGTGCTCCTTGGATGGCCAAGACAGACTTTAGCGCATGGCATCGGTCGAAGAATGAGGCTGTCTTTGATGAGATACAGAGAAACAGACGGTGGAGGGGAGGGACATACAACGGGCCATGATCCACGGAGGGAGAAACTTGACTAAGATAAGGAGCTCATGCAGAGCCTAAAGCCGTCGTCCCCAGGAGATCACACGCTCGCTCATGCTGCAGCTGTCAGGAGACCTGCAGATCGACAAAAAGAAACACGTCAGCCCTGGGAATCTGGGACCGTGGGGTATTTGAGCAAGATATCGGGTCCCGAGACCTTAGGAAAAAGAGAATGTGGAACCAGATGAGGCAACCACGGAAAGCCAACTTAATGGAAGCAGTCCCGGAGACCCCAAATGCGCTGGGGGATGTGTCTGTTCTAGCTGTCTCAACCCTCAGATGGGGAAACTGAGGCTCCACGAAGGAAAGGGACTTACCTGGGATCACAGAGAGTAGACAGGGGTCCAGCCTGCCCACTTTACTGAGGAAGCATCAAAGGACCAAAATCATACAGTCAGTTGGTAGCAGAGTTAATACGGATGATAGTAATAGCAGGGATAACAAAGGGAAAAGGAATATGCATTTATATAGTGCCCCCTATGTGCTAAGCTCTTCACAAATATCGTTTCATTTGATCCTCACAACTTGGAAGGTTGATGGTTTTATCATTTCTATTTCAGAGTTGGGAAAATTGCAATAGAGGCAAAAGGACCTGCTCAGGGTCCCATAGTTCAGGCCTCCCTCCTCCCAGGTCTCATGCTTTACGCATTGTGCTACCAGCTGCCTCCCTTGGGTTACCAAGGAGATTGAGTAGGGCTCTAGTTCTCAGGACAAGCACTCTCATAACCAGTAACGTGTCTCTGGAGGAGTTCTATACCACCTTCTGTCACTGGCCCACTGGACAGTCAGCATGATGGACGAAGTCCGTGGTCTCATTTTCACGAGTCCAGGTTTTTACATGCATTAAATAAAATAGTATCAAGGACATAAGTCATAGAGTATTCTTGATCCAAAAAGGACTTGTACCAATTAAGCACTTCCCTTAGAAGTGGGAAGGATGTCATGGACCTTTGAATCTTTTTGGTGGAGAAGGAAATATTTTGCTGACCCATGCCTGATGTCTTTATAGGACACTGAATCCCTCTCCTGAAATGACTCTGTACTCCATCTTATTGGGACATCATAGACATGAACAAGACCTAACTTTTGTCTTAGGGATTTCCTTAGAGTTAATTCTGGGAAAGGAAATGAGCCTCCCCCCTTTGGGGTTGGGGACTTCCTGGAAGAATCTAGATTACAGGGACCCTAAGGTGGGATCAGGACCTCTCTGGCACAGTGGGTAGCACTTTGAGGGGACACCACCATCACTTACTTCAAAATGTGCAGGGAGACTCCATGCTACAGAAATGGATCAATGTTCCAACTTCAGAAATATAATAGTATAGAAATAAAAGCAATCACAAAAATGTGGATTATGTATCTACTGTGTGCTTGGTGCTGGAGCAAAGACAGAGTTCAGATGAGATTCAGGATGTCCCCAAAATCAAAGAGCAGGTTCAAGTTTTTGAATGGTTGAACAGTTTAAAAGTGCGCTAAAAGTTTTAGGATATCCTATATAATGCTCGTGATCTTTGTTTCCTTTTTGAGGAGAGGAGAATGGGGAGAACTGTGATGTCATAGTGCAGGGAGCTCCCCAAAGTGGACCAGCAGCTTCTCTGTGCCTTACAGGCTAAGAGCTGCCCTTGGTGATAGGGCAGAAGAAGGGGACCCCATGACCTCCTTTTTCTAGGTTCATGATTGTCTTAGCAACACATGCCCACATCCACCGGATCTACTAGAGGAGGGAGGCAGGTGTCCCTTCGTGAAGGTTGGCCCAGTTGTTTCAGATTCCCCATCCTGTTGTTATTGGTCCATAGCAGGGCAGCAGACAGGGAGTCAGAGAACTTGGCTTTGTAGTCTTGGCTCAGTCCCTGTTCCTCACTCCTAAAATGAGAGTGTTGGACTCAGTTTCCTAGGGTCACTTCCCACTCTAAGTCTCTGATCAAAGGGCCCACACTGCACAGTTCCTCTGTTGGACGTCTCACACCCACTGTAGAGTTGGATGCCCAGCTGGGGGACTGGCCGGGTTCATTGGGCCCATCCTCAGGGTGGCTGTCCTGAGCTTTGTACTTTTGGGTCCATCCATCAGAGAACTACCTCCCTGCCCGAATGTTTCTGGCAGGACAGACAGCAAGCAGACAAGACCTCAGGCTGAGGGAATGGGGAGGGAGGGGAGGCTCCCTCCATCCTCCTTGCAAACTGCCAGAGATAGGAGCTGTGCTTATTATAATAATACATTCATTATGGTAAGAGGAATAATGAGAGATGAGAAGCAGAGAAGCCCAGCAGAGGGAGAGCAGCCTCCAAGCTTGGTAGATCCATGTCTGTCCTGGCCCTGTGACCCTGGAAAGATTATTGGGCACTTGGAGCTACAGGTGGTCCCTGAAGATACAAAAAAGATGGAAGGTGCTTCTTCTCCTACACTTCTGGAATCAGGCACAGTGAATGAATGAACAAATAAATCCCTTTGGAGTTCAGGTGCTTTATCCACAATACCAAGATGGCAGAGATGTCGAGCACTCTTGCAAAACATTCATATTCCTACATGACCACTTGTCTAACAATTCCTGACCGGTGACAAACGAGACGAAAGAAGGGTGATGGAATACAAGTCTAGACCTCTTCCCTCTCCAGACCAGCTCCCTGTTGGCATTTTTTTTTTTTTTTGAATGGGCAAAAGTTTCCTGGGTTCATAGTGTGAACTCTGAAGAAAGAACAGGGGGAGGGAGTGGTTGTGTTCTAGGACTTAGGGATAAAAGTTTTGTGCTTAGTTGAGTTTTTTGCACTCCCTTGCTGACACCATCTTTTGGTTATCACTGGGTGTGTCCTTTCTCTTGAGAAAGCAATAAATTCCTTTTTGCCTCTCCTAAGATGTTTCCGCTTGATTAATTGGAAGAGGGGGTGGGTGGAGGTTGATCCTTACCACACACTATTATCTCTTCTAAGGTCCCTCCCATCTCTGACCTTCTCTATTCTCAGACCCTCCCAGCCCTGACTTTCCTATTCTCAGCCCCTCCCAGCCTTGACAAACTCTTTTCTAAGACCCTTCCCCTTCTTTATTCATTGCAAAACTCCTTTTAGCTCTGACAATCCCTTTTCCCAAGTCCCTAAATTTTCTCACTTTCTATGTTTCAAGGTTCCTGATAACAATTCTAAATATTCTCTGACTCTACAAAGATGGAAGGACTATATTATGTACAACATTTTCTACAGTATATATACACTGGACTAATGGCCCCTAATTAGAAGATGAACTCTTGGGGCTCCAAACTGGAGGGGAGATGGAGGGAAACAAGGGAACTTAAACTCTTACAGAGTCTCTATTTTCTTCTTTTTCTCCAATGATCTCTTCTTCCTCCTCTCCTCTCTTCTCATCCTCTCTGTATCTGTATCTCTTGCTCTTTCTCTCTTTTCCTTTCACCCTGTCTCTAATCTCTCTGCTTCTCTGTCTCTCTCCCTTTCTGTCTCTTCTTTCTTTTTCTTTTCTTTTCTCTTTGTTTCTATCTCTGTCTCTTCTTATTTCTGTCTCTTTCTCTTGTTTCCTCAGAGCCTTTGTAACATCCATCCATCATGCTCTTCATTTCAAGGATAGCTTTTATCTGAAGAGATCAAAGTCCTTTACAAAATGGACCTAGCTGTGAATATGATTAAAGGCTTGGGAATGGAGCCTGAAGGAAACTCTCAGAAAGAGGTCTCATTTTCCCCAAGGAGGCAAAGCCAAGAGGTGACTCGGGACTCATATTTTCAGCACGGAATAATACTCAGAAGGTGGCTCAGCAAATGAAGGGGCTTCTGCTCATTCTCTGAGCCCAGGTAGGTAATA
Source organism: Antechinus flavipes (assembly GCF_016432865.1). Taxonomy (NCBI): domain Eukaryota; kingdom Metazoa; phylum Chordata; class Mammalia; order Dasyuromorphia; family Dasyuridae; genus Antechinus; species Antechinus flavipes. The sequence continues at coordinate 298,586,937 of NC_067402.1, read as the reverse complement.
TCTTTAATGCATCCACCCTTTCTCAGGGACTCAGTCAGGGCATTAAGCATTTATTAAGCGCCTAATATGTGCTAAGTGCTGGGGAAAGGCAAAAGACAATTTCTGGTTTTCTTCAGGAAACTCACATCCAAATGGGAAAGACAGCAGGTCAACATCTCTGTATGAACAAGACATCTACAGGGTAAATTAGAATAAACATCAGAGAGGAAGTTCTGGAAGTAAGAGGACTTGGTTTCTGATGTGGACTGGTTTTTCCTCTGACTGACATAAGAAGCCCCTACTTTGCGCCCATCAGAGAACTAAGGGTTCTGGTTGGGTGCTTGGAGATCGACCGCTTCAGCCCATGATGTCTTGCTTCTACCACTGATCCTTGGCAGAGCCTGGGACTGAAGCCAGTTATTTTCAGAGTAATCGACAGGAACCAATACAATAGGTCCATGTGGGGTTCTGACAAGGGAATTTCTTCCCCTGAACCCATCTACAATTTATTGTACATAGATTGAAAGATCCAATGGACTTTACAAAAGGTCTCCTCTTCATCTTACTGAGGAGGACACAGGCAGCTGATAAATATCAGAGGCAGTTATTCCTGGTTCCGAGTCTAGTATTTCATCCATGGAACCAAACACTTGTCTTCACTTAGGTGAGTATATATCGTGGCACAGATTTGTTTTTTGCTATATTAAATTAATATTGAAATTTTTTTGTAGTACCCAAAATGCTTCATATTAAAAATCTATCAGTACAATGCCTGGCATATAGTAGGTGCTTAATTATTGATCTGATTAAAAGGATTGTTCATGAATATGGCTCCTACCTAACAGTCTAGTTAGAGATAAATTAACTTGTGTAACATTAAAGAAATCCACAAGAATTAGTCCAAGGAAGAATGAGACAAGGGCAGAAAGAGTGGAACATGCATTAATAGGTTTTGGAGACCAGAGGAAAGGGTTCGGCTTTTCTATCTCGGCTCACTTGGGAGAGAGATCTTAGAGGCCTTTGGTCTGTACCCACAAGAATTTTGTCTGAAATATTCCCTGAGAAGCAGCCATCCAGCCTCTGCTTGGAGACCTCCAGGGACAGGGAGCTCATCACCTCTCAGGAAGACCCTCTTAAATTGGGATAGTGCTCAGCACAAGGACATTCTTTATGGTTGATTTCCTCCCAGTTGGAGTTCTTCAGATACAGAATGGACTTTTCTAAAAAACTGAACATGGAGTCAGGAAGTCCCGGCTTGAAATACTGATGCTGATGCTAGCTAGCTGGGTGACCCTGACCAATGAGAGCTGCTCTAATAACTATCAATATTAATGGAATTAGCACAAGATAATATTAATATATTAATTTATAATATATAACAATATAAATTAATATTGTTGCTATGATTTATTGGTGTTTATTATATATGATTAATATTATTGCTATTGATGTTTATTATATAATATGATTAATATTATTGCTATTGATGTTTATTATATAATTTTATTATTAATATTGTTGCTCTTATTATTATTGGTGGTGGTGGAGGTGAGATTGGACCGGCCAACCTCCGAGTTTGTTTCCAGCCTCAGGAGTCCACAGTTCAGGAAGGACTCTTTGCAGAAGTCAGGGACCCCGATGGGAAAGAACGCAGGGAGCCTGCCTACTCTGCCAAGCTCCCATTAGGTTCCTGGCAGAAGAAACTGGCGCTGTCTCACTAGGAAGCAGCCACCCAGGACCAAGAGTCCACGGGAAGCCGCTCCGACACCACGGGTCCCCTGAGTGGGCTTTCTGGCTTGTTGCCTCCTTGCCGAGGGAAGCTCAACTCATTCTCCTCAGCCTCAGAGCCCCCGCAGCTCTAGCCCTGCCAGGGCTTGGGCTGACCTCAATGGATGCTCCCTTGCCTACTGCTCCTTTTCCTAGAGATAGCAAGAGTTCTACGTGAGCCTTGGTGATTTTGCACACCAGATACCCGAGTTTTCTTAGCAAAATCTTTGCTCATTCACATCAAGCAGACTGGAGAAATTTGGGGCCATCCCAGGCTCTTCTTTAAGCCAGAAAGACCCAAACTAGATGAAGAGGCGCCGAGGTTAAACGGAAATTGTTCTTCCCGTCCTTCGCCCGATTCTAAGGCGTGTAACCATGTGTAATTGCTGCGTGCATCGAGCTTCACTTTATGTTCCTTTCACAGGACGCACCAGGAGCTCAGGCAGAAGCTGCCAACAGATGCCAGCTTACAAAGGAGTTTGGAGCTCCGGGGATGGCACGAGACACCTCCGGGGGGATGCTCCTGTCTCCTCGGGAAAGAGGATGAGGGATGACAGTGGTTCCTGCCAAGGTGAGCAGCCCCGGCATCCGAGGATGAGCAGCGTGGGGGGGAAGAAGGGAGGAAGGGGACATCAGGGCAGGGAAGGGTCAACTCAGCAGCATGAGGCCGGTCCTGAATATTTATACCCCAAACCTTATTAAATGCTGACTCCAGAGACCCGGAATCCACGAAAACAAGAATGAGCCCATTCCACTCCCCTGTCGTTCTCGAATTGCCCGCTGTGTGCATCACAACACGCAGACAATGTGGAGTCAGACGCTCCTCCTGGGTGGGGTCCTGAGTGTGCCAGCCTGTGACCCCCCAGATCAGGTGTGAGCCGGTCCATCCTGGATGCCTTTCTGCCAAAGCCGGGCTCCACCGGGTCACAGGAAGGCGTCGTGCTCAGGAGTCAGCCAGAGAGGACCCTCTCCGCCTTCAGACAATCTTTTGTCTCATCTGAACCTCACAAGCTGGATGAGGCGGCTTAAGCAGCTGGCATTGTCCCTGTTTTATAGATAAGGAAACTGAGGCACAGGAACTCTCTGGCAGAGATCAATTAAATAAATGTGATCTTAAGCTCGCCATCTTTGCTCTTCTACCAACCTGTCTCACCAGGTTCCAGTGGCAGGGGCACATACAGCCGGGGCAGGCAGAGAAATACTATTTAAAATGGCTTGATTCGCTGGCAGGAGCGCCATGTCTGAAGTGACCTTCACTTTTTTTGCTGAACCTCAGTCTCCCTCTTAGTAGAATGGGTATAATAATTCTTACAACTCTATACCTCATTAGGATTTAGGTGGGAAAGATTTTTTGTTTTGTTTTGTTTTTTAGGGACTTTACTCATGTAGATGGGAGATTCCACTAATGGGACTAACCATGTGACAAACTAAATCATTGAACAAGTTAAACAATTCCATATAGTTTTATACTTAATGAATATTGTCTGCACACGAAGATTAATATTGTTAATTAATATTGTTGCTATTGATGTTTATTATATAATTTTATTATTATTTATACTTAATATAAACTAAGTATAACATATGGTGAGGGTATGGGGGACAGGCAAGATTTTCGGTGAAGTTTGAGGGGGAAGTTGGGGGAATACAAGAAAGCTTCCTGGAGGAGTTGGCTTTTAAATTGAAACTTAAAGGATGAACAGGAATGGAAATGGAAAAACCTGGAGAAAAAGTGGGCAGGGCCAGATGGAGATGGATCTTGATTATCAAGCAAAAGCATTTAAACTTAACTAGAAACAGAAAATGGAACAGTCCTATTCTTCCGTGGAGAAAAAAAAGAGGCAGCAGTAATTCTGGTAAGTACCTACATTTCACAGGGTTCCTGGGTATTAAATTGAAATAATGCAGGTAAATCACTTTGCCAACTTTACAGTGCCCCATAAATGTCAGTTATTGTTACTATTATCATTATTATTGTTTTATTTTTCAAAATCATGCCAGTCATATAATTAACAGTGAGCACCCAACTTAAGCTTCCCCAGAAACCCAAAGGCACAAAGCAACTCAGAGATTCCATCCCCAGACACAATGCCTTTGAAGCCCATCATGTGTACAAAGTGTTGGGAAGCATTGGCTCCCGGGGAAGCTGGGGGAGGAAGAGAGATGAGAGACAGAGATAGAAAAAGAGATACAAAGAGACAGAGAGAAAGCATACCGGCACCAAAATGTGAATGGGACCCAGCCTGGACATTAGTGTAAGTGGGATGTTGGGTAAATCACTTTTCCATAGCTAGTCTTGATTTCTAATGGTATGACGCTGGCTAAGTCACATAATCTCCATTTACTTTAGTTTGTTCATCTATAAAATGGGGATAATAAGAGCACCTTTCTTCCGGGGTTACTGTGAGCATCAAACGAGATCATTTTTATTTGTGCTTAGCACAAAAATAAATAAAATAAAATAAAATAATAAATAATAAATAATAAAATAAAATAAAAATTGTGTGGTTGGACCATGGCGTGTTTATACAGAACGCACACAGGTCTGTGAAATCTTGTCAAGGAGAGGTCCTCTCTGCTTGGATGAATCATGGGAAATTCTTCTAAGAGGTCACATTCCTACAGAGCACTATGGATGCTTTCTCCCATGTAGGAGGTATATACCGCAGGGATCGTTATTTTTGTTGTTATTACCATTTCACATTAGGAAACTGAGTCTCAGTGAAGTAAGGTGTTTGCCCCAAATTCCACACATGGAAAAGTGAAGGGAGAGCATTTTTCAGTCTTCTGACTTCCTACATAGTCCAGGGATCCCCTACAGGCTTAGATCATATTGGGGCAACACTATATGCAGCTCACTTGTCCCAGAGGTTTCCAAACACTGTGTATTTGTCTCCAGAAACAGAGATAGAGAGACACAGATCTACAGAGACAGATGGACAGAGCAGAGATAGAGACAGAGGCAGAGCTATAGAATGAGACATAGACAGATAAAAAGAGAATACACTCAAAGAGACAGAGAGAGAGAGAGAGAGAGACACAGAGAGAGAGAAACAGAGAGAGACAGAGAGAGAGAGAGAGAGAGAGAGAGAGAGAGAGAGAGACAGAGACAGACAGACAGACAAAGAGAGAGACAGAGAGAGAGAGAGAGAGAGACAGAGAGAGAGAGAGACAGAGAGAGAGAGAGAGAGAGAGAGAGACAAAGAGAGACAGAGACAGACAGACAAAGAGAGACAGAGAAAGAGAGAGACACAGAGAGAGAAGAGACAGAGACAGAGAGAGACACAGAGACAGAGAGATTGAGAGCGAGAGAGAAAGAGGAGAGAGATGGAGAGACAGACAGACAAAGAGAGAGAGAGAAGAGAGAAGAGAGAAGAGAGAAGAGAAAAGAGAAAAGAGAAGAGAGAGAGAAGAGAGAGAGAGAGAAGAGACACAGAGAGAGAGAAACAGAGAGAGACAGAGAGAGAGAGAGAGAGAGAGAGAGAGACAGAGACAGAGACAGAGACAGACAGACAGACAAAGAGAGAGACAGAGAAAGAGAGAGAGGCAGAGAGAGAGAAGAGACAGAGAGAGAGAGAGAGAGAGACAAAGAGAGACAGAGACAGAGACAGACAGACAAAGAGAGACAGAGAAAGAGAGAGACACAGAGAGAGAAGAGACAGAGACAGAGAGAGACACAGAGACAGAGAGATTGAGAGCGAGAGAGAAAGAGGAGAGAGATGGAGAGACAGACAGACAAAGAGAGAGAGAGAAGAGAGAAGAGAGAAGAGAAAAGAGAAAAGAGAAGAGAGAGAGAAAGAGAGAGAGAGAGAGAGACGACCTCCCTAGTTAGAATTTAACTTCTTGAGGACAGGAATTACTTTGATTTTTGTACTTAATATTCCCATCATCTAGCACAGTGCTTGGCACATACCGTGTGCTTAATATATACCTGTTGATCAAATGCAGTATTGAAATGATACCAACATAATCCCATTGCTAACCCTATTTGAGGAAAACTTGTTTGTATTTGTTTTTCCTCACCTGGCGAACTGTACCAGAGCTGTTAGACATTCACAGATTCAATTCTCACTTATTACAACACCTACTGTGTGCCAGTCCAGAACCAAGGTGAGCTGGTTAATGTCTAAAACTAAAAAAAAAAAAAAAAAAAGTACGCATGATGCACTTCTAAGTCTAACTGTATTATGAAATGTTTACAAAAAGTCTAGACATCTCTATGTAGCCATTTCCAAGTTGTAGATGCTTTCAGTGCCTTTTACCCACCCAGACTCGTGGGCATTTGTAGCTGGTTCTGGATATCCCGGATTCAGATCCTCTGACAACTCCCCTCCCTGCAACCTGTTAATGCTTCCAACCATGCTCTCAGGTCAGAGGAACATGAACTATTATTCTCATATCAAACTGGATCTCTGAGAAGTTAAGTCTCAGGTTGCACAGCAATGGGGGACTGGAAGCTGGACCTTAGTCTATCAGGACTACAGCTGAAAGGGACCTCAGGGAGTATCTGGTACAAAGAGAATTTGAAGAGAATTGCAAGGTTGTCAAGGCTCAATTACTTTGAAAAACTTCAAATGTCATTGAAATATTAGCTGACAACAAGATTAATAATAGAGGCAGCTCAGTGTGGTGGATAAAGAGCAGCTTGGGGGAGGGGTTGGGAAGAATGGAACCCACTTAACCACTGGATGTGAGACTAGGAGCAAGTCCCTTAATTCTCAAATTGCCCCAGGAATTTAGGATGATTCCTTGTAAAGTCACTGCCTTAGGAGAGAGAGTTCCTTCATGGGGAGTATCATCCCTGGATGGAACTCCAGGACTGGACAGCACCCCCCCCCATCATTTTCCCCAAGGTTACTCAGACAGACACAAACAGCAAAGCCTGGGTTTTTCTGTCCAAAGTCTCTTGGGATTGCCTTGGATCACTGAACTGCTGAGAAGAACCAAGTCTTTCATAGCTGACCATTGCACAATGTACAATATATTCCTGGTTCTGCTTGTTTCCCTCAGCATCAGTTCATGTTAATCTGTCCAGGTCTTTCTAAAATCAGCTTGGTTATCATTTTTTTAAAAAAATAAAACAATAATATTCTATTACTTTCATATGTCGTAACTTATTCAGCCATTGTCCAAATGATGGGCATCCATTCAGTTTCTAATTCCTTGTCATTATAAAAAAGAGCTGCTACAAACAATTTTGCACATGTGGGTCCTTTTCCCTCCTTTAGGATTTCCTTGGGATACAAATTCAGTAATGGCACTGCTGGATCAAAGGATACACAGTTTTATAGCCCTTTGGGCATAGTTCCAAATCACTCTCTAGAATGACTGGATCATTTCATAGCCCCACCAAAAATGCATTGGTGTCACAGTTTTCCCACACCCCCTCCAACCTTTATCATTACCTTTTCCTGTCATCTTAGACAATCTGAGAGGTATGAGGTGGTACCTCAGAGCTTTAATTTGCATGTCTCTGACTAATAGCGACAGAGCATTTTTTTTCTTGTGACTCTAGATGGCTTTATTTTATCATCTGAAAATTATTTATTCTTATCTTTTGATATTTATCAATTGGGGATTAAATTCTTATAAATTTGACACAATTCTTTATATATTTTAGAAATGAGGTTTTTATCAAACACATTGGCTATACAATTTTTCCCTCCAGCTTTGTGCTTTCCGTGTGTGTGTGTGTGTGTGTGTGTGTGTGTGTATGTGTGTGTGTGTGTGTGTACTTCCCTTTTAATCTTGTTTGTGTTGGCTTTGCGCAAAACCTTTTTAATTTAAGGTAATTAAAGTTGTCTATTTTGCATTTCCTAATGTTCTCTAGTTCTTTTTTGATCATAAATTCCTCCCTTCTCCAAAGATCTGATAGGTAAACTATTCCTTGTTCTCCTAATTTGAATATAGTATCATCTTTTAGGAGCCTGGGTTCTTCTGAAAGAAATTCCCAGATTAGCCTTGAAACCAGGTCTCCTGAAAAGAGGATTCGATCCAGATAAAATTTTAAAAAGGAGCTGTTAATTATCTTCCTCTTCGGGGTTTCCTTTTAAGGCTTGAAGTAGGGTGAAGCCCCCATATGGGGATCACCATTGAAAAGAGGTTGGACTCTGCCAGACAACATTTTGCAAATACAATGATTAAGCTGCCTGGCTCCTTCTTTTCTGAATTCCCAGATTTCGACTGAGTTCACTCTTCTCTTGAGACATGGTTCCCGTGGTCCCAATTTCTCCCATTTCCTGAGGAGATGAGGTCAGTTTCCCTGGCTTCTCTCTTACAACTTCTCCAAATCAACCCTTCCCCATTTCTCTTCTATAGGCAAAGGTACAGAGATTAGTCGGCCTTCATAATTCTCCTTAAACTGGTGCTGAAAATCCCTATAATCTGTCTTCAAATGACCCATCCAAATTTGTCTGTAAAGTGTCTATGGTCCAGCCAAACTGGGAAACTCTGCCTCCAAATAGAATTGGGGTGTTTCTAACTCCTTTCCTTACCTGACTCTTACTTCTACCCAAATATTTGCCTTCTTGCTCCCTAACCCAGAATTGTTGAGTTTCCCCTTATCCATTAAAGTCCATTGAGGTCCTTGTGAAATACATTCTGCAAGCTTTCTCAGATCATCTCCCTCCTAAGTCAGGAATGACCTGCAACCCACCCCAGGGCCTCATTCATTCATTCATTTAGCAAAAACATTTATTAAGTGCATCATCATCATCTTCATCATCATAGCAGCAACATTTATATAACATTTCCAAGTTAGCAAAATGCTTTATAAATATTATCTCATTTGATCCTAAGAAATCTAGGAAGCATAGGTGCTATTATTATATATTTCACTGATAGGGAAACTGAGGTTAGGAGAGATTTCACAATTTGCTCAGGGTCACAAGTCAGAAGTCTCCAGGTGAAACATTCCATTAGCTGACTATTACGTCCAGTGTTCTGTGCTTAACATTCGGGATGCAAAGATGGAAAATAGCCCTTGTATCTGTCACAAAGAGCTTATAGTCCAATGGGGGAGGATACTTGCATACCTATGACACCTGCACTAAACACTTTCTCTCCTTTTTGCACACTGATGTGCGAGTATCTGTATGCATCATATTTTCCTTACTAGACTGGAAGGTCCATGAGGTAGGGGAGTTGACTTATTGCCACTTTTCATTACCCCCAGACTCTGACTGAGCACTCTGTACACATCTTCTATGGAAGCCTTTTTGTGAGTCTGCTGCTTGAACTTGCCTCCTGGCTGGGTCCATCTCTAAGTTTTGGCCATTTTCTCTGATCATCCCCTATCCCTATATCACTCTCCCTCCTCTACCTAAACTCCTGACCTACTTGGCTTCCTCTCAGCCCAACTAAAATACCAACTTCTCTAGAAAGCCTTCCCCAACTCCTCTTAATTCCATTGCTCTCTTTAATTAATTCCTTCCAATTAATTTTTTTACTTCCTATTTTACTTCATTTACTTCCTATTTTACTTCATTACTTCCTATTTATTCTGTATATAGCTTGTTTTGGATAGATGTGTTACTTCCTCCATTAGATTATAAGCTCCTTGGGATCAGGGACCATCTTTTAATTCTTTGTATGCTTAGTGCCTGCCAGAATGGTAGATATTTAATAAATGTTTATTGATTAATTAAACTCTTCATATGCTCACTCTTCTCTTCCTCTTTCTCTTCTTCTACTTTTGTGGGTGGTCCTATATCCCCAATATTAGAACAAATAGGTTCCTTCCTTTGTACTTAGGAAGAAAGGTGTCTCATAATTGTTTGCTAAATAAATGATTCTGTTCTATAAAGAAAGAAAGGCCTTTCTAAGGAAGTAGAGATCTAACTGGATGACCTCTGGAATTTCTTCCAGCTCCAGGTGACTGAATCTCTAAACCCGGGACACTAAAGGCTACTCTTTCCCAATCGAATGGGTTACCAGGCTTGTGCTTGTCCTCTGGAGCTCAATATACAGTAATTGGGCTATACCTCTCTTTTGTCTCCATTTGATTTCCTTAAGATTATTCCTGATATGCTTGAAACAAAGCTATTTAAGCTTATTATACTTCCAGAAAATGGGCGCAGGTGAGAGGGGCTCCAAAAGCAAAACTAACGAGAAACTATGGAATGGCAAAGAAAGAGGATGATGGGGAAACTGGTTGAGATTCAAGAGTAGGTATGAATTGTGATAGTTTCCAAGATCCCAGTCTAAAGAGCTAGGATGACAAATGAGAAAAGTCATCTTATCCACACACTGTCCACTTAGGCACATGCCTGTGCACACACCACCAGCACACCCAGTCTGGATTCCAGGAAGCCCAACACATTATGCTTTGTCTTAGTCAGACAGGAGACTCCCAGGGCCTGCCCTCCAGCGTACACTGTAGCCTTCCACACAGTTTCTTAATAAATAAGAGTGCTGTAGCCATGGGCCAGTGGGGAGCACTTAGCAGTTCTTAGAGCCTTTGATGTCCGGAGCACAATCATTTAAAGACCTGCTTGTGCTTCATGGGCAACTTTAAAACACATCCTTTTTTGGAGGCCATTCTGTGAATGTGCTGCCTGAACTCTGCAGATGCTTAATCTTCCCCTCTGCTTCTTGATTCTACTAGTCATGTGCCTACTCCATGAATTGTCCCTTGTACACACAAGTAACTAGGAAGGATTGAAGGGAAGGAGAAAGAAGGGAGGAGGGAAGAGGATATGGAAGGGGGAAGAAATAAGGGAGGGAAGGATACAAGGAAGGGGAAAGAAAGACATGAAGGAGGGATGCAATGAAGGAAGGATGGGAAATAAAAGGAAGAAAGAAAGAGAAAAGGAAGAAAGAAGGAAGGAAGGAAGAAAAGAAGAAAGAAAAAAGAAAGAAGAAAGAAAGAAAGAAAGAAAGAAAGAAAGAAAGAAAGAAAGAAAGAAAAAAAGAAAGAAAGAAAGAAAGAAAAGAAAGAAAGAAAAAAAAAAAAGAAAGAAAGAAAGAAAGAAAAAAAGAAAGAAAGAAAGGAAGAAAGAAGAAAGAAAAAAAGAAAAAAAGAAAGAAAGAAAGAAAGAAAGAAAGAAGGAAGGAAGGAAGGAAGGAAGAAGGAAGGAAGGAAGAAAGGAGGGAGGGAGGGAGGAAGGAAGGAAGAAAGAAAGAAAAAAGAAAGAAATGAAAAAGGAAAGAAGGAAGGAAGGGAGAAAGAGAAAGAAAGCAAAGGAAGCAATAAAGATTGAAGAGTAGAAGGGAAAATGGGAAGGAAAGCTAGAAAGAAGAAAGAAGAAGGGAAGAAGGAAGGAAGGGGAAAAGGAAGAAAGAGAAAGTAGATACAGAGAAGGTAGGAAGGGGAAAAGGAAGAAAAGAAGAATGAAAGATAAGAAGGAATAAAAAATGGGAGGAAAGGAAATCAATAAAGGAAGAAGAAAGGTGAGAAGGAAGGAATGAATAAAAGTAGGTGGAAGAAAGGACATGTTCATGGAGGTTGGAGGAAGGAAGTGTTTTGGGTATACAAACTTTTTGCTATTGATGATGGATGGGCTACAGCAGATATCAGTTTTGACTCTTCTTCCTTTTATGTGACCTGTGCTCTTTTGAGGATTCTTGGGGTCTCAGATTAATAGTACAGGCCTGGTCTAGTCCTTTATCCAGAAATGTGCCCCTCTACTATAGCTCCCAGATAGAATCGAGAACTCCTTGCAAATTCACTGCCTCCAGCTAGCACCTTCCTCTTCTGTTTCTGCTATCCAGATTCTCATAGCTGTTGCCCCTTTTCCTGCTTCCTAGGTGAGTGTTTTAACCCTTATAGGAGGAGACATCTTGGCTCATTTGTATATGTTTCACTCCTTTTGTTTCTCAGATTTACAAATCCTACTGGTTAGCACAAGAAACTCAAAAGACAGCAGAGAAAATATGTTTTCTTGCCCATTTCAAGCAGATGTTTCCATCTCTTGCTCCCAGGTCAGTCAGGGAGGCTGAATTCTATTGACCTCTTCCTTGACTCATCATGAATTCTCTTTTTCCCCTCTTACCCTATAACAAAAAGTCCTTTGAAATTAGGGAAAAACAAAGAATTGCCTCTTTCTATTTTCCCTTTTTGACTCTCATTATTTCCCATACCACAGTGCAACCCATCCCCAAAGAGAAATTCCTTCTACAATGTTCCCAGCAAAGAGTTATGCAGTGCCTGTTTGAAAACCTCCAGTGATAGAGACCACACCATCTCCCAACACTGTCTGTTCCATTTTTCAGGTAATTCTAATAATGAGGTGGCTTTTCCTCACCTCAGGCCAATGATATCTGTTGGATCTGAGGAACACAAAACCGGGCACGTACAGATTGGCTAAGCCTAGGATTGTCTCTTTGTATAAGAGCTGGGACATTTACCCAAGAAGCTGGGAGAAGGTCAAAGGCAATGGGAACCTCAGGGAGGCAAAGCAGGATGCTGTGGTAAAAAGGATGCTATATCTAGGATAGGAAGTGAATAGGGTCTGAATATTACTCCCACAACTTCATTACTCTGTGCTTCTTGGCAAACTGGTTACACTTTTTGAGCTTTGGATTTCTACTTTATAAAATTTCATTCAACAAACAATCATTAAATATCTACCCTATGCCAGTCCTTGTGTCTGTCCCTGTTCTGAGGGAACTACATTCTAAAGATGTAAGATACTTGCATTCCCTCTCACAGAATTCTTTTATAATATTTTGTAAACCTGAAGGCTTTCTAGAAATGAGAACTCTCTTTATAAAACAGACACGGAATCAATGTATGTTAGCAGATTTGGTGGGAAGGTGAATTTCAGTAATTCAAATTCTATTTGTTTTCCCAAGTATCCCTCTTATGAAATCAGAGATGGATTTCTACAGATCAAGCTCCCTGTTACACAGAGCTGAGAAGTTTTGTTCACGATTGATATGGGGAGCGGGGAGCTTCTGGTCGCACCTGAAAGTTCATTTTTCTCTCTTCCACACTTGGGAGCTTCCACTACAGTTGACATCCTCTCCGTGTCCCAAGAAAGCTAATCTTAATCATCAAAATACCTTCCATTTTCTCAGCATCTGAAGACATGCAAAGACTCAATTTCCCACAGCAGCCTCAAGAGGCTGGCAGGGCAAGGATTATTTATATTATGTTCCTAGCACTATGTTACAGAACAGCTAGGTTAGTAGTGGAGTATTCAGGGGAACAACAGCCTGTAAATGAGGCAACCAAGACAGAAACTTATTTCTTCTATTTCTAAGTCCAGCCCCACTCTGACATGTCACATGAACACAGTCCTCAGAAGTCTAGAACTCTGGTCATTTATTATTCACTCCCACCCCTTTCCCCAACCTACTAGCCTTTCTAAGTGTGCTTCACTATCTTAATAAAGTCACAGACTCTGAGAATCTCAGTCGTAAAGGACCTCCGTGTACATAGATTGCAACTTGAAATTAGAAAGGAAATGTCTTAACATTCATTGCCAATGGTCATCTAGCTTCTGTTCCAAGATTTCCAGGAATGAGAGGCTCATTCCCTTCAGAAGATACCTCCCTATTTTAACAAACTGAACTTTAACCTGGAGATTAGTCTTTCACCATATGGCTTGAATGTACTATTTCAGCTTAGCAGCTATTACTCCTGATCACAGATATTTTATGGTCCAGCTCAACTGGTATTACTCCTCCTCTTCAATATGACACGTAATCTCTCACTTCTGTGTCTTTGTAGTATCTGTGCCTTATGCAGAAAAGTTCTCCCTCTCCAATTCTATCTTCCTTTTAGACTTAGCTTGCTTTTAAATGGAGACTCCCCAAGAATAGGGTGGTTTGGTTTGGCTTTGGAATCCTTAGTGTTTAGAACATAACCTGGTGTAGAGATGGGGAGGACTCATTAAATGGTTGTGGACTGATTAGCTCAGGTTTCCCTCATTATTATAATTCTCTTGACTGCCTAGCTTGCTACATTGTCCATGGCAGGCACATTTTCATTAACATTGTGTTGTGGAAAGAACATTGAATTTGAAATCTGTATAGCACAACCTCTCAAAGTCACAAGGATCCTCAGAAGCCATTTCAAGCTCAACCTGTACCAGAATGAAATCCTTGACAACTGACCAGTCTTGGAGTGACCCAATGACCCAGCGACTTAATTTGAATGTCAACTCTTTTCCTTTCTGTTACTTGTGGGACCTCTCTACGTGACCTTCACTTTCTTCTTAGAAATCAGAGAGATGGAGAGGATGGCCATATATTGGGGAATGGCTGAATAAGTTACAGTATATAAATGTTGTGGAATATTATTGTTCTATAAGAATCGACCAGCAGGATGATTTCAGAGCGGCTTGGAGAGACTTACATGAATTGATGCTGAGTGAAGGGAGCAAAACCAAAAGAATAATGTACACAGTAATTATTATGTGGTAATCAATTCTGATGGACTTGGCTGTTTTCAACAATGAGGTGATTCAGGCTAATCCCAATAGACTTGTGATGGAGAGAGCCATCTGTATCCAGAGGGAAGAATTTGGGAACTGAATGTGGATCACCACATAGTATTTTCACCCTTTTTGTTGTTGTTTACTTGTTTTTTTGTTTTCTTTTCCATGTTTTTCCTTTTGCATCTGATTTTTCTTTTAAAGCATGATAAATGTGGAAATATGTATAGAAGAATTATACATGTTTAATATATTGGATTGCTTGGTGTCTGGGAGAGAGGGTGGGCAGAAAGGGGGGAGCAAGGTTTGGAGCACAGAGTTTTGCAGGGGTGAATGTTGAGAACTATCTTTGCATATATTTTGAAAATTAAAAAAAAACTATTTAAAAAAGAAATAAAAGAATTGGACTAGAAGACAATATTCCAAGAGGTGGAAGGGACTTAAATATTCTCCCTTATTTTATAGTTGAGAAAACTGATCCCCCAGAGAGGGGATGGGGCTTTTCAAGGTCACACAAAAAATCAGTACCAGTTCTAGAAAATGTCTTCTGATGCTAAATCCAGCTCTCTTTCTACTAGACCATATCCATCTGAAAGGCCCAAATGTTCTATGCTTTTATTATCATACGAAAGCTCCAGAATTACAGAACTAAGAGGATCTTCAATGGTCTCCTTCTCTAATCTGTACCTTCAACCCTCTGCTCAGCTAGTGGCTTCTCAGCAGTCAGTGCTTAAGATGGAAGGTCCTTTACTAAGAAAAATAGAGCATTTTCTCTTTGTTCAGTAGTCTTAGCTTTGGAAAAAAGGCTCTCTATAATGAGATAATGTTTTAGAGTGCTCTGAAAACTATACTATTGTTCAAAAAAGCACTTTTTATAACAGAAAAAAACTGGAATCAGGGGATATGCCCCAGTGGTGGAAGGATCACTAAACAATTTATGGGTCATATGGATATAATGGAATATTATGGCATTGGGAAAAGATAGGGAATTCCAGGACTATTTCTATCAACTGATACAAAAGGAAGGATACTCATTGAGGAAGACAACATACACAATGGCCACCTCCATGTCAACGAATGCTATTTAATTATAATGACCAGAGTTGGCTCCCAGAGACTGCAGAAAAAGTAAGCCTTCCTTTTCACTCTGCAGAAGTAGGAGATTATGGACATGGAATATTGCATACACTGTCACACTCAGCTGATGTGTCAGTAAATCAACATTATTAAGTGCTTACCATGTACCAGGCATTGTGATAAGTGCTACAAAGAAAGGCAAGAGACAGTCAAGAAACTCACACTCTAATGGAGGAGACATTCTGCAAATAAACAAGGTATAAACAGAATAAATTGGAAATATTCAACAGAGTGAATATACAGAAAGGAAGAATAGAAATTTCTGCCAAGCTAATTTTCCACTTAGAAGAATCTCAAACAAAGTATAAAAACTTTGCTATGGGGGGTGGCTCACTGGGTAGGATGAAGGATACATTCAGAAAGGAAAGTGAAATATGAGAACAAGAGATATTAATCAAAATGAGCATAAAAAATAAGTGAAGCCTCTAGAAAAGATTATGATGCTCTGATGACTCTTGTTTTTCCTGGTCCTTTCTCCAACACAGATCACAATAACTCCACTCTGTCCAGTCTCTAGTAGCAAGTCTGGGTGAATTACTGAGGACAATGATTTCATCTTGTGTTCAGGCTTCCTAGGTGAAGCAATCTGCATATGATCAGGTAGGTTTTCAAGCTACAGATGTATCATCATCCATCCCTGATTATGGAACTAAAGAACATCTTGTTGGACCGTCATGGTAACAATAATTAGCCTGGGATGTCTTTGTTTACACATGTTAAACTACTTGCATACAGTATATGCTTAAAAATATATGTACAGCAAAATGAATTGAGTACATCAATTCGACATCTATGAGCTCACCTGATCCTCACAAAATCACTGGGAAATAAGCAGGGCTCAGAGTCAGGGAATAAATTATCCCCATTTAAAAAAATCCACTAATAATCAGAAGGGAGTAGAACATCTTACTTTAAAAACAAACAAACAGCACAAAAACATCATGTTGGGAGCCCCAGAGGCATCACGAGGCCTAGGAAAATGAAAGGAAGGGACCACAGCTCTTACAGAATGATTCTCCCTCTTCAGAATGTTTACATTCAAGCTCTTTGGTAAGAGTCTCCTTCTTGGAGTTGGCCCCAGGGTTTCAGAGGATTTTTCTTCATTTCTTTTTCTTTTTTCTCTCTCTTTGATTTTCCCCACATAGGACACTGCTTTGAGCTGTCCTCTGTCCATTTCTCGCTCTTTTTGTCAGTTATTTGTGTCCATAGCTACTTGGCTTTCTTAACCTCTTGGCAAGGCTACCTGACCTCCAGCTTCCTTTTCTTGCCCAAAACTTAAGTCAATAGCGTGGGGATCTTGGGCTCTGGTTGGGGGGTGGGGAATATTCCTCTTATCTCACTTAAGACTAGCAAGTCACCTTCCATGTATCTCTACACTGTGCACCATCCATACCTCTCCCCATCTTCAAATGCTATCTCTGAGAAAAACAATTAAATTTTCTCTGCCATTCCTGGAAAAGACATACTACTCAACTGTCCACTGACTTCAGTTGCCATTGCCTCTGACTTCCAAGTCTTCTCTACCCATTACTCTACACTAGGTGCTGTCTTCCCCTAATAGAATACAAACTCATTGAGGGCAAATACTCTCCTGTTTTCTTATATATTTGTATCCTCTACACTCAGCACAGTGCAAGGCACATAGTAAATGCTTATTGAATGCATTTTTTTTCAAATCTCAGAGTATTTAGCCTCCTCCCTCTCTAAGCCTACTGTTTATATCTCTGGGTTTAATGCAGTTCTCTACATGAAGAAGGCTCTTAATATATATTTCTAACCAATTGAAGCAATAGGTATAGTTGCTGAGTACCTTAGGCAGGAAGACAAACATAGAAAAATCCCATCAAATCACTGGTTTGTTTTCCTTAATTTTCAGACCTGGGGCATATGGAGAATAAGGAGAGTATCCTGGTTAAAAAGCACACTATTCTGTGGAGATGTGTGAGCACTCCCACTGATACACAGAAGAACAATGAAGGGATGAAACTGCTTGGAGGCTTGGGATGCAATTTTAACAGATGGCAGAGAGAACACAAGACTATTCAATTCTGATTTTGCTATAGTCTTCTCTGTCAAGAAGAATGATATTTGAACTGGAAAGAGGAGAACAAAATGGCTCTCAGGGAACCATAAACCCAGCGAGACAAGCGAGACACAAAGAATACATCTTGCTGATCTTAATATGTAGAAGTCTTCTGGCTAAAGTCACTTTCATACTAGGTGTTGAAAGAATTTGTTGCCATGGGTGATTTCTATGGAATGGAGAAAATGGGAGAGATTTTGGAAGATACTACCTCGATTTACCAAAAGAAGTTCAATTTCTTCTAACTATCCACTGGAGGAGCTGAATGTCAATAGTCAATTCTCAGAACACATTATGAAAAGGAGATAGTTTGTGACAGCACACAAAGAAAAAAAATATGGGTTGAAACTAGATGCTCTTTAAGGTTTCTTCTTACTTAAAGTCCTATGAGCTTTTATAATCCTAGGTGATCACTAAGAACCAATATGGGTTCTTCAAGATAAAGTCATGGGTAATAACATCATAGCAAATAATCTTAGACAATATTTATCTCACACTTTCCATTTTACAGAAGAGAAAACTAAGGTTTGGGAAAGTTACCAACTTGTCCAAGGTCACAACATTGTCAAACTTATTTCAGTTAAATTTCAGTTATAGAGGGAAAAAGTTGGAAGGTCGGCAAAATGTCATAGACAGAATAGATCTGTATTACTGCAAGGCATCTGTTGAGGTGTTTCATGTTCTCCTCATGGGAGAGATGATGCTATAGTTAGGTAGATTTGAAACTAGTGAAACCCAAAGAATAATGATTAATGGATCAATGTCAGCCTGCAAAGAGGTCTCTAGCAGGGTGCCTCCAGGGACCTGTCCTTGGTCCTGTGCTAGTCAACATTTTTTATCAATGACTCGCATGAAGGCATAGATGACATGCTTATCACATTTGTAGATAGCAGAAAGCTGAAAAGGATAACAAATACAGTGGATGATAGAACCAGTATCTAAAAATAGAATGTCAAGCAGGAGTGATACACCAGATTGAAGAAAATCAAATTTAAGAGAAGTAAATGTGAATTCTTACTTATGAATAGGGACAGTAGAAAGTTCAGAGGGTTTAGTGAGGAGAGGCAACTTTTATTTAGTAAAAAGAGGAATTTAGACCAGTGTTTAACTAGTCAAAGTTTTACCTGCACAATTTCATGAAAGAGGTTGCTTAGTCATGTGGTTTGAGTCCTTTCCATTCAATAGGCATCTGATAAATGTGTAAAGAACTAAGCTCATCACTGGAAATGCAAAGACAAAGAAAAGCCGTCCTGATTGATGGATGTGAAGGATGGGACATTATTCCACTTATTAATATATGGGATTAATGACTCCTTTGGTCTCAGTTTCTTTATCTGTAAAAAAGTGCAATGACTTCTTAAATGCCCTCCCAATCTGTAATTTCTTTCCAACTAGAAATACAGAAAGCATCCTGAAATAGGGAAAATAAGGGGACAAGCATTTATACAGTGCCAGCCATAAGTCATGCATGATGTTAAGTGCTTTACAAATATCTCATTTTATTTTCAAAACAACCTTGTGCGGTAGGTGCTGTTATTATCCTTGTTTTTACAGATGAAGAAATTGAGGCAAATTAATATGAAGAAACTTGTGCAGGAGCATGCAGCTAGTAAATAGTGTCTGAAGCTGTATTTGAACTCAACTCTCCTACTTCAATATATTCTCCATTTAGTCACCCAAGTGATTTTCCTAAAGTGCAGATCCTCTGTATGTTATCCCCTGCATCATTCAATAAACTCTAGAATCTCTTTATAAGCTCCAGGAACAAATACAGAATTCTCTATTTGACATTCAAAGCTAGTTGGAATCTAGTTTTCTTTTCCCTTTCTTACACCTTCCTCCCTGACACATATTCTTCCATCCAGTGGCCTCCTAGCTTTTTCATGAACAAGACCCTCCATCTCTCAATTCAAAGTTGTCCCCTTTGTCTAGAATGCCCTTCTTCCTCAGTTTTCTGGTTACTGACCTCCATGGTTTTCTTTAAATTAAAAAAAAAAATCCGACTACCCTTTTAGTTCTAGTTTCTTCCCTCAGTTAATTATTTCCCTTTTATTCAAAATAGAGCCTGTTTGGATGTTTGAATTTTGTCTCCTCCACTGGATTGCAACTTCTCTGAGGGTACCAATTGTGTCTTTTTGTATCCCAAACACTTAGTGCTTATCTGGCACATAGTTAGTACTTAATACATGTGGACTGATTGACTTCAGATACAATGTTCCATCTAGCTGTCCAAGAAAAAGTGGCCTTTGAGCTGGACATGAAAATATGGACAGAATTTTTAAAGCATTCTTGGCAGAGATAAACTGAGGGAATACAGGCACAGAGGTGGAAAAGGGCTACAAACATGTGCCAGCCATGGCCAGCAGGCCAGCTGAACTGCATATAGGTCTCAGTGAAAGGTTCTTTACTTTTCTGATTTCTGGACCTCTTTGTCAAGCAATCTGGCAAATTCTATGGGCCCCAGATCAGAATCATAGAGTTCCTTCTGGCTGTAAACTAGAAGGAGACAATTTAAATGATTTTATGGTTTCCATACACCATTTGGTCCTCAGAAACAGCAGACGTGGGGATATTATTTAGGGTCATCAAAAGGGTTTAACCTTCCACTGTGGGACAATACTACAAATAATCACCTGAACAGAGATAGCTCTTTTTGCTTTTTAAAATGAAACTCTCCAAGGAAAACTAGTCTTTAATTTGCTTTCATGCTTTTGTAGACTGTTCTTTTACATAGATGTCTCTCAATTTCTCCAGCTGTAAAAATCAATGGGCTAGACTCCCCTTGGTGCAATCCACACATGTGAATTCTCTTGTATTCCAGCCTCAAAAAATAAGTCTAGTTATCTTCATTTAAGGAATAATGAGGCCCAACTTTAGAATGTTGAATAGGGTGCTATTAAGGGGCAGAAGATGCCAGGTCTCCATCTAATGAGCTCTGCATGTGGGCACGGATGGCCGTCTATATCTCCCAGGAGATTAAGAAAAGTTTGCTCTTGCTATAAAAATAAAGATGATCAGTATGGATTTCAGAACCAGTCTCTTGGAATACTCAGTGAAGAATTCCTATATCCATGGAGATTTATGCTAGAATCCAAAGGGTAATTCTATGGGAAAAGAGATATTAAGATTGAGAGATTTCTATGGTCTTCCTAATAATCAGAATACAAGGCTGGAAGCAGACCAGAATTCATGAGAATAACTCAGATTTCTTTAGAGATTTGAGGTTTACCAAGAGCCTTCCGGATTACAGCCCTTTGAGATACATAGCATACCAATATTCTCCATTCCACAAATGATGGTTACTGAGGATCAGAGAACGGAAGGAGCTGCTCCAATGTCATGATTTGTCCAAGCCAGAATTAGAAGTCCACTCTCCAGATTCCAAGTTCCACACTCTTTGGATTATTTATTTCTTCTTTTGGAAGATCATCAACAAAATGGTCATCTAGCTTTTGCTGACCATTCCCTGGTTTTAGAGTCAAAAGACCTCAGTTCAAATTCTACCTCTGATGATTACCATCTGTGTGATCTTGGGCAAGCCAATTAACTGGCTTGAATTTCCCTCAGTTCTCTCACCTTTAAAATGGGGAGATTGGACTAGGTGACCTCTGAAGTCTCTAAATTTATGATCACCTCTTCCTTTGCTATTAGTCTTCTTTTCTTGAAACTAAATAGCCCTAATTTTTCTACCAATCTTGACAAAGCCTGATGATGACTGGCTCCACCAATTGTCCCTTGGTCAAGGACTGCATTAAAATGAATAATAATAAGAATGACCTTTTTACACACACACACACACACACACACACACACACACACACACACACACAGTGTTCCATTTTTGGGACTTGCAATCACTCTGGGAATTGGATAGCACAAAAGCATTTCCCCCATTTTATAGATGTGGAAACTGATGTCCAGAGAGATTAAATGATTGCCCAGACCACAGACCTGATTATTGTGAAAGGTGAGATTTGTACCTAATCTTTTCTCACTCAAAAGTCCTGTTCTCTAATATATACCATCAAGCATAAAAGGAGGAGGTGGTCTGTGAACATGAGTAGAGAGGGAATGAAGAAAGAAGGCGGAGGGTGGAGAATTGGGGAATTGGGGAATTGGGGACTGATCTGTGCCAAACATAGAATCAATACAGAAGTACCTTGACTGAAGCATCTGCCTTGTTTCTATTCTATTTCCATGCCAAGCCTACAGAGTGAAATCACCCCCCTCAGAGTTAGCATGGTAGTTACAGCTAAGTATGTTTTTCCTATTAAAGAGCGTATTGGGAAATGATTTCAGAACTGTGGTTGCTAGTAGGCTTGGCGCTCGGTGCTTGGTGGGCCATAATACTGAGTTTAATTCCCCTCCCTGAGAGCTCCCTCAGTGAAGGGAAGCTCTTGGGAGCCAGAGTTGCCTTAAACTCTTGTTCCTGCCAACTAAGTGAATTTTCCCAATTGTGGCTGGCTTCCAGAGGTCAAGAGAGTGGGGATGGAGGCCCAGAGTAGCATGTCTCATGTGTGTGTATGTGAGCTGGTTTTTAGGGGTAGCTCCCCCAGGGAGGGCAATTGGGTTTGCCCTTTGATGCAAGGCAGGTAGGAGACCCTGTCCATGAGTGAATTCTTGAAGGGGAAGCTGGAGAGGAAACATGAAAGCAAAGGGCTTGAGATCACAGCACATTTGGATTGGCTGAAGAAGCTAAAGATGTTGAGTATGGAGAAAAGATTTGAGTTGTCTTTAAGACAGGTACATGAAGAGCTGTCCGATGTCAGATTAGCCTAGTTCTGCTCAGCCCCAGAGGACAGAAACAGGAACAAGGTGGGGAACTACAAAGGGAAAGATTTAGTCTCAATGTCAGGACAATTGTGAGAGTTGTCCCAGGAAGAATTGGGTCTCCTCTGGCTGGGAATCTTTGAGCAGAACTGCTGGGCCAAATGTTTAGGAAGCTGTAGAGAACCCATTCCATTATCTAGTGAATGAGATGGACTTTGTGCTCTCTGCTAATATCAAAATTCAGATTAGATGACGGAGGCACGGCACTTGGGAAGGAAACTCTTGTGTGGTCTCAAGAGTTTTCAATAGATGTCAAGAAGGTCATGGACAAGGAAGCACATGTCCAGAGGAGGTCAACCAAGAGAAGAAGGGCTTTGAGGCCATGAGACGTGAAGACTGATTGAAGGGCCTGGGAATAGTGAGTTTGGAGAAAAGAAGACTCAGGGGGGCACAAAAGCTGTCTTTTAGTTTTTGAAGGGCTGTCATGTGGTGGAAGGATTAGGCTTTCATCCCCAGAGGGCAAAATCAGGAGCACTGGAGGGGAGGCTGTGAGTTGCAGAGACAAATTTAAGCTTACAAGCCTTCCTGGCTCAAAGCAGGCTGCTTCAAGAGATGGTAGCTTCTCCCACTTTGGAGAAGGTCAAGGGGCATCTGGCAATCATGTGTCATATATGTTCCAATGGGGATTCCTTCATGTCTGAGTTGGGATGAAAGATCCTAGATCCAACTCATAGATTCTAAAATTCCCTTCCATATTCCCAGGATAAAGATGTCAGATTCAGACTTTTTTCTCCTCCCTTCCTTCCACCCAATAGTCCAGCAAATTCGGATGATTTGTTGACTTTTGGGGATGTTATTTCTCTTACCTGGCTCAGCTTGGCTCTAAGCTGCTGTTCTAATCAGTGCTGACTGAAGCTCTTTAGCCCAGGGAGGGCAAAGTGGGCTTGAAAAGCCAATGCTTCCCCAAAACCCTGAGGCAAATAAGCATGTGAGTTGAGGTTCCCTCTCCCTAATCTTCCCTCCAGTACTGTAGTCATGAATGGTTCTTAGATTCTGGCCTGGCAATTGGGAAATGGTTCTAGTGTGGATTCCTCAGGACTGGTTCATCAAGAGACAAATACTTTCCACCTTCTATATACCAGGCTTCTGTGTTTGGGCTGGCTAGCTACTAAGGGCAGAAAGATCTCAAGGAAACAATTCCTGCCCTCAAAGAACCTGCATTCTAAAGGGGAAAATGGCATGTGCACACAGGAATATACAAGATATTGGAGTAGGGATAAACCTGATTTCATTGGAGTGATCCCCAAGTAGAATGGCTAAATGGCAAAGATTAATGTAAAGTGCTTTGCAAAGCTTAAAGGGTTGCATGCCAATGATTCTGGTTTTTTGTCTTAAAAAACCCTTACCTCCATCTGTGCACAAAGTCTCATCTTTACTCTGCTGCCAAACCCTCAGAATATCCTTTCAACCTTTTACTTGCAGGCTGTTCCTCCCGTTCCCCCCGGGATGCTGGCTCCCAAAATGGAAGATAACATCTCACTGGCTTTAAGCTGGCATGTGGTCCCTTTGTTTTTTATTCCCTTTACAAAGACAATGGCACTAACTTTATAGGCCAGTGATAATATATGAAACACATCAGTCATGGGGGATTTGGACCAAATACTTTAAAACTTAATCTACAGATAAGCATACTAGCTGAAGCTGTCAATGCATTAAATCTTATTAGTTCTGATCCTCCTCATTCAGAATGTGTGACCAATTAGATGGGGCTGCACAGATGCAATTAGGTCACAGACTCTCTCAGATGGAAGGGACCTTGGGCCAAGTCATCTTTCCAAACCTGACTAAGAATCTGCATTCTGATAAGCATGTGACCCTCCAAGATTTCCTTGTAGACCCCCTATGATTGCCACTAAAGGTTAGCAATTCCACTTTGGGATATTTGTAACCAGTAGGAATATCATACTAACTTTAAAGTTAGAACTGCCTGGATGCTAATTACTTTCCATTATTCCTGGTTCTATTATCTAGGCCAAGAAGGACAAGACATTAATATGACCCCGTCCCAAGAGAGCCCTTCACCACTATCATCATGGAGTCCCAAAGTCTTCTTTTCTCTTCTCTGGCCATAGTTTTGAGCAATGACTATATTAATGAGAGCACAGTCGATGCATTAACACTTGTTCTTTTATCAAACATTTTGGAAGCAGCCTAAAATTAAACTAATTCTTATCCCTTTACCATGCTTTGAATAATGATTGCCAGGGTCCTATGGAGCTGACTACAGAGTTGTCTGGAAGAATGGAAGAGAGCTTGGATAGTGTCGTCCAGGATGTCAAGTATCCCCGATTTTAAAGGTTGCTGAAAGAAAGCCTCCTAAAGAGAGGGGGCTCATGTACTCCTCAGGGCTTCTGGCTGTATGTGCTACTTGTCTGCCACACCCCTTGATTCCCTAGCCTTCTCAACTGTACTAATGAATGGGGCCTTGATCATGCGGTCAATATTTTGCTAGTTCTTCTATAAGATGACATTTACTCTGGCAGTAATAAAACTTTAAAAACATTTTATAACAGCTATTCAACTTCTCAGATATTCAGACTGGTCTCTGCCCCTTCTCTAAGCAAAGTTGGTTCAAATTAGTGACATTTTATTATGCTATTAGGCATTCAAAAATGTTAAGGTCAGTGTCAAGTTTCCCAAAGTAAGGCACATGATCTGAATGGATAACCGTGTCCTACTGAAACATTAGTGTCACAGGAAATGAATGAACGTTCCCTGAGGCTTTGGTGAGGAGAAACATCACAAATGGGAAGAGTGGGAGTCCAGACAGCGTTCTTGGGTTCTGAGTTGGAATATTTTCATAGGAAGGGTCATTTATGATCATTTTGAGCAGGGATGTGGAACCTTTTTTTCTTTCAAGGGCTATTTGGATATTTAAAACATCATTCATAGCCATACAAAATTATTAAAATGAACTCTATAAAGGAAAGAAAGAGTGATAGAAAGAAAACAAAATGGTAGGTTGACATGCTTCCAATGAACTGATTGGGGTCTCTTGCTCTTCTCAGATTCTAGTTGCCTCTTGAACTCTTGTGATGTTATCCAGATATTTAACTAATGCACATGAAGGGAGGAATAACATAGAAGCTAAGAACCATGGGAATAGCTACATGAAGGACTCTGCTTATAGTCATTCAACCAATCAACATTAAGCACCTACTAAGTGCTCAGGACAAAAAAGAGGCCCTCAAGGATTTTATAATCGAATGGGGAAGACAACATAAAACAAATTATACAAAGTGAGTGCTATACGGGAAAATTAGGAAATAATTAACTGAGAGGAGCATTCAAATTAAAGGGTGGGAAAGGCTTCCTGGAGAAAGGAGGGGGGTGGTTAATTGGAGCTTGATGGAAGCCATGTAGGTCAATAGTTGGGGGAAGCAATCTCTGTGGCAATTTACCCAAGAATTGCTTCTGTGGATGCTAAAGCCTCCTACCTTCTGAGCATCTGACTACTGATGACAAGGAAAAGAAAGTTCTTACCACTTAAGTGCTTGGCCCTGTCAAAGGATTCAAGAGCAGAAACGGGAAATGACATTAAAGAAATACCATAATCACCTGCTTTGCCGTGGCACCCTAAGGACCATGGTGCTTTTCCATCCAGCTTGCACTTAAAAACCCCCGTAGGGCTTGGCTCATTCAAATATAATAGCTAATAGCTAGTCTTTATATAGCACTGTGAGTTTTACAAAGCTCTTTACAGTTACTACTTTATCCTCATAACAAGCCTGAGAGGTAAATGCTTCTTACTGTCATTTTACATATAGGGAAACTGAGGCACAGAACAATCAAAGGATTGTCCAGAGTCACATAGTCAGTCAGGATGAGGCTGGATTTGAACACTCAGGTCTTCCCTTCTTGGTCCTGTAATCTGTGTCCTGAGCTGCCTAGAGGGCTCTGTGAGGAGCTGTCTCTACTTTTCTATCTATATCTTTTATACTTAGCACAGGGCTTGCCACATCCTAAGCACTTAAAAAAAAAAAAGTGTTGTTGTTGTTTTCATTCATTCAGAAAGTACAATTCACTGGTCTAGACAACTTGATGATAGCATTGATTAAATGATCTTTATGTATTATTTAAATCCACCCAATTAGTATTATAGGCTGGGAGGGAGGAATGAACTTCCTTATAATCCTGGTTGATATTCTGCTCTGTAGCAAATTAACCCTCTGACCTAAACTTGTCACTGAGCTGTTAGGAAGATCCTTTCCTCTGTAGCATCTGAACAACTCTGTGTAAACCTGGATTTGGGAAGAAGGTAAGAACAAGAGCTGAGGCTGGGCAGAGAAGAGTTGGATTTCCTGGGGGACACTGATCCTCATCTATAAGTTCCCAACCATTATTTAGTTCTTCAGGAGACATTTATCATATGTTTACTTATCTCAAGATCCAAACTGGGACCCTGTGGGCTGTTTGGAGCAGGGTTGATGCAGAGAAAACATTTTACACTCTGCAAAGAAAGGTCAGATATACCTATGATGCTAACAGCTTGTGGGTCCTCCCTGGGTCTCAGTTTCCTTATCTGTAAAAATGAAGTGAGATGAAAAATTTATTTCTGAGATCCCTTCTAGATTTGATGTTTTATGATTCAGTGTTTTAAGTTCCCTTCCCAATTCTGACATCCCTTATTCTAAACCTGTCTCCCAGCTCTGAGATTCTGATGTAAATTCCCTCCTAGCTCTAATAGTCTGTGCTCTATGAGCTAAATTTCTTCCCAGCTTTAAAATCCTAAAGGTGTGTGTGTGTGTGTGTGTGTGTATGTGTGTGTGTGTGTGTGTAGCACACATATGTGTAGATATGTTTGCCACTTAACCACAAATGACCATAGATATCATGGGGGCCAGTGAGATTAATTCAGTCCATTATAGTGCACATTCCCCATGTGTTCTGGGTACCTGTTCCTGCCTAGACAAAAAGAGATAAAAATGACAAAAAAGAACTATCTTTGCTTCCAAGGACCTCATTTTACTAGCCTTGGGAGTGTAAAAAAGATACATTAAACACTCAAATAAGCAAAAAATAAATCACATGCAGAAAAAGCATAAATAGTAATTCCTTCCACTATTTCTTGTGTGACATGCTTTCTAGTCTGCTGAACATCTCTCTTGCTTTACTTTCCTCTGAATGTGTTCTAATTTGTCCCTGTCCTACCAAAAATGGGCTTCCAAAAACAGAGCATAATGCTCCAATAGTAGGGGTTTTGCCGTTTTTCCGTGTTCTGATGCCCTCTGCCAGGCTGGTGATATTCATGGATTTCTTCTCATAATAATGTTTTTTAATGCACAAAATAAAATAGGAAAATGTGAAGGAAAATAATTATAGTGAAATATTCATATTCTCTCTCTCTCTCTCTCAAAGTTCACAGATTTCAAATTAAGACCCCACCTGATCAGAACCAAGGACAGCAGCCTAATCTTTTCAGTTGTCTGGGTCACTACAGAATGTAGAAAGAAGTCAAAGATGTTTAAATGGACTAGTTCATTCCCCTTTCCTCCTCCCACCTCCCCTTTCCTTCTACTCCGAGAGAAAATATTTCTGGTAACTTTCTAGAAATAAGAGATCTCTATCTCCCTATTTCTGCAGGGAGTTCAGAAAAGAATGATTGAGCAAGAAGAAGGAAAAAATAGAGGGGCATCATCCTGGGTTCATTCCCAGCAGGGACAGTTAGTTCCACACAGAGAAGCATAGGATTCAATCATATTTTATTCAGAGCATGAAGGAGGAAAAACAAAATTAGGAGTCAGTCTGGACTGAATTCTTGGAACGATACTGGAAAATTATCTGAAAGCGTCTCTTATCAATGCAGAACTTGCTCCCTAGAATAACTTTATTTTAAAATCTAATCTCAATACTTCAATTTCCCAAGGTTAAGAGTTAGCCAGGTTACCTGCTGTCCTTGCTGGAAAAGTATCCCTTTTCTAGCCCAGGGTGCCTGGAACAGGAGCTGGGGAAAAGGGGAGGGAGAGGGAAGCAGTGGGAGGGAAGATATAGAGGGGCCAGAGGCCAGGAGAGTACTACCTTAGGGGGCCTCAATCTGCCACTGAAAAGAATCAGTGATTATCTTTCACAATAGAATTTTTAAATGGGCTTTAATGAATGAATTTGATAATTGCAGGCCCTGTTTAAGGACATTAGCTAAAAAGGATCTTGAACATTTGATGAATATGTATGCATTTTAAAAGTATTTCCATTAACTCCATATTCACAGGCCAATCTGCGGAAGCCTTGGCCAAGTGGAGGCCTCTTCAAAACTGGAGATTCACTCCAGCAATTTCCCAAACACCTGCACCTGAGTCCGAAGTGGAGGTAAACCAATATTTAGTCAAGCATGCAGGTGCCTGCCCAGAGGCCCCCGGGGCCTACAGCACAGCTGGAGCCGAGCAGAGTGAAAGCAGATGTGGCCTGATTAATGCAGGCACTCAGAAATCAACCGAGGGACAGCTCTCTTGCCCATGTTCACAGCAGAGCCCATCAGAACGGTGACCTGACAAAGGTGGGCAGGCTCCCCAGGAAAGAGATATTCATTTTCAGAAACTGATTTTACCCAACCAGGAAACAAAGTAGTCCACTGATTTACTGGGTGGCCCTGTTCTGGTCTTGGGACCCCATTTTCCTTTTCAGAATGACAGCTATGGCTCAGTCCTAAAGTACCTCCTCTGCTTTTCTCTATTCTAAGCCCCCCTCCCTCAAGCTCTGACATTTTCTGTTCTGAGGCCCCTTCAAGCTCTGACATTGCCTGCTGTAAAGAGCCCCTTCTCAAATTCTGTCATTCCTTATTCTTTTTTTTTTTATTATTATTGTTGTTGTTGTAATCTATTTTTAATTTTTTTATTATAGCTTTTTATTTACAAGTTATATGCATGGGTAATTTTACAGCATTGACAAATGCCAAACCTTTTGTTTCAACTTTTCCCCTCCTCTCCTCCCCGCCATTTCCTCCCCCAGATGGCAGGTTGACCAATACATGTTAAATATGTTAAAGTATAAATTAAATACAATATACATATACATGTCCAAACAGTTATTTTGCTGTACAAAAAGAATCAGACTCTGAAAGTCCCTCTTCTAAAGACTCCCTAAGCTCTGACATTCCCTGCTGTAAGGGGCTACCTGCCTCAGACATTCTATGTTTTAGGGTCCCTTCCATTTCTGACACCTTGTATTCAAAATTCTAATCCTTCCTCAATGCTCTCTCTATTATATCTCCCCATGCAAGTTCCACTTCCAAGGCTAATGCTGTATGATCCACATCTTACCACTGACGTATCAAGGTCATTGAGCAGCCTGGCTATTCTCCTCTGGTTTTTATCCAGATCATACAATATATTGCCCAAGATGTAGGGCCCAAAGACTAATGATGAGCTTAGTGACATTAACTCTTCTTTAAGAGATGTTCTCTCTTACTCCAGATTCAGACTGAATTTTTTTTTTTTTTGATTTTCTATACTCAACTGTAGGTTGTACAGTGGATAGATCACTGCACTTGGAGTCTAAGCCATATGGATGCAAGTGCTTTCTAGCTGTGTGATTCTAGGCAACTCACTTAACCTCTCTGTAACTCATATTCCTCATGAGTAAATCAACAAGACTATAATAAGCAGCTGCTCCCTGCCAGACATTCTGTTAAGCACAAGTTTAAAAAAAAAAGAGGTTGGAAATCAATGACATTTAATATCCTTTTCATTTATTTCTGAATCTATATATCAAGTTTCAATTATGGCTTTATGTATTGCGTGCTTTGGTGATGTGATGATATTGGTGAAGATAACCTTCCTCTCAACTTTTCCACCTGGGGGAGATTCTAATTTACATTTTCCTGGAAATCCTCCCTGGATATCTTGCCATGTGTTGGATACCCAACCATCCTGTTGGATATCGAACATGTTTTCTGGTTCTTTCACTCAGCCCCTCTCCCACTTGCCCCCATATACTCTTGGAATGGAGCCCTCCCCCTTCCCTTATTTTCTCATCTGAAAAAGAATTAGACAGATAGGAGGCCTTATTCTACCTATTTTGCACAGTTAGAAAGGACAACATTGTAAATGGGAAGGAGGTATTTGATAACACAATCGGAAAGAAAGCTAAATTAGAGTGGCTTTTCTGTTCATCCCATGTTCATTACACATGTTCATTATACACATTCATTTCACAGTCATTCCCTTCATTCATTACACAGAATTACACAGCTTCCCCTCATTTCATTCCACAGACAGAGATACTGTCTGATTCAAGACACTCAGTACTAACCCACTCTCGGGCTTTCTGATTCTAAGACAAAGGGCTGAGATAAATAGGGATTCATAACTCATCACCAAAGGTCATCAGCCATTACTGATAATAGTAAGTAACAGGCATGGAGTGTGTCTAACTCACCATCTCCTTGGACACGCTGGAGAATCATTAAAAATGAAACCCTCGGATTTAGCCCCTTCCCATTCCCACCCCCAAACACACACCCCAAGGGCCAATGCTTTTTCCATCTCCCAGGAAGCTGCATTCTGGGAAGGGAGCCAAAATGATAAACTTGTTCTCTGCCTGAGCTGAAAAGTTCATCGAGTATTTTTGAGGGGAAAAAAAATAGCCCCCGGCATGCGTAATTCAAAGCCGGTAATGTCAGAGAGTCTGTGAAATATGTCTATTCAGAACAATTAGCAAGTGAAATCCCTCACACTAATCAACATCAGGATGCGATATCCTTAGCACAATATTGGGTAAGGAGATACATAGCAGCCCTGCACTTCTTTTAAGAGCTTTGGAGAAAAGCAGTGATCGCCTTGGCTGATGAAGCAGCATCCAGGATAATTATTCAAGCTTTCATTTCTTTATTCAAAACCACTGAAAAAAATTAAAGAGGAAGGGAGGATATAAACACTACAGGGAATAAAGACAGAACAAGCCACAGACTATAGCTGACTCCATCTCAGGTATTAGGCTAAAGGAGGGAAGAAGGAAAGACAGTCATGAACCCTCATACCAAAGTGGACTGGAAAATTTCCCAGCTAATGTCTGTTTTTATTAAGCTCCTTCAAAGACTCCCCATTGTACATCAAATCAAGTTGCATCTTTTTTACTATTGAAAGAAAGCATGATTTTGCTCCAGTCAGTCACTGGAGGATATTGAGCGAGGAAGTTTGAGACCAAAGGCTGCCTCCTTAGAAGGGGAGACAAAGAAGAACTGGAAGATATCTTGAGGATCAAACAGTCTGAGGTGAAATCCAAGATGGCTCTATTGGAAGGGACCCAACAGGGAATCAAACATAAGGAAAACCTGACCGAAAGTCCCTTCCCCATATTCTCCAGACATGGAACTTCAGTTTCTCCATGGAAATCTGCAGGTGTGGACCACATTGCTTTCTGAAACTACTCCAGTCCTCTCTGGGACAGTTCTGAGACACATCTCCTTCTTCATAGTGAATCTAAATCTCCCACATAGCTAGAAACTTGTGTGTGGAATACAACTCCAGGTCAGAGGGTAACCAGGTAACATCTAAGCTACTACTAATTTTCCTCTGTGTTCACTCCACCTCCTTCCTGCTAGGCTTCCTGGGAAACAAGAATATGGGAGAAATAGTGGGTGTGAGCAGCAGGTGAACCCTCCAGTACTTTTTAACTCTGTCTAACTGGTTCTTTTAGCAATTTATGCTGACCAGAAGCCTAACACTGTTTTTAAAATTTATTTTTAATTTTTACTATTTTACTATTTTATATTTTAAATTTTATTTTACTATTTTAAATAGTATTTTATTATTACAAATCCACGCAAAGAGTTTCCAACACTGATCTTTACAAAGCCTTGTGTTCCAAATTTTTCTCCCTCTCTCCTTCTCTCCCCTAGATAGCAAGCAATTCAATACAGGTTAAATATGTCTAGCACTTAAAAGGTCCAGCAAATTGTTTTAAAAAGGATGGGGTGGGGAAAAAGCCAGATATCCAGTCCTTGCCTACTGAGAGATTCTAAGCATTTAAACAAATGGTCAGTTACAAATACATCTCTACAGTCAATCATTCATCAATCAATCACCAAACATTTACCGAGTGATTCCTCGGGGCCACGAGGGGCACAATGGGGCACAAGGGCAAAAATGAAAGTCTGGGCTGAAATCACAAATCACACACGATTCTGTACATGGGACATGCAGAATAAATTTATTCATTTGGATATAAGTCCTTGGCAAATGAGGGAATTAGGAAGGACCTCACATAGTATGGGAAGCTTTTAGAGGTGAAGAAACTAAGGATTCTCATTCTTTCCCACAGAGCCCAAGTTTCAGACTGTGGAGCACCAGATGAGGGAAAAGTTCCTTCAGGGACTTCCCTCCTCTCCCAAGCTGAAGCTACCTTTTGAGCTTCCCCACCAGCTTGTGGCTGCCTCAGACAGGACTAAGGCTCAGTTTTAGCCCACATGTTAACAAGGACCTCTAGTGCCTGCCCCGCCAATGCCCAGCCTTGAAACTGCCACGGTTGGCACAGTGAGTTCATTAAGAATGGCAGAGTCGTTGGCTCCCAAAGTGTTCCTAGAGACTTCCAACAGTCTCAAACTTTCTGAAGCTGGAGAGAATTGACTAAGGAAAGGGATGAAAAGTCTCTGCTGCCCAGATACAGACACAGGCCCTGAGTGGCTCATAATTCCTCAGGCGTTCTTTGTGCCCACATTCCCTCCTGGGGGCCCAGAGCTACTCCCGAGAGTTCTGCCTTAGACTGGAAGAAACCATACAAGTTACCGAGTCCCCTTTCTGAGCCTCAGCTTTCCCTGTCAAATGAGGGCTTTGACAGTCTTTGCAAATGAGAAGTTTGGTAAGGCACTTTTTAATAATCTATGTTATGAAATGGCCAGAAACATAATCAAAAAGGAGGCTAGCAAAGCATAAAAGGGGATACCTATTGGTCCCCCATCCAGAACACTCATTGGGGCCAGTAAGTCTTCAGGGGCAGAGGGAAACAAGTTTGTAGCCCACCCCTTGGGAGGCAAGCGGGAGCTCTTGGTTTAGTCTGCTCTTTGTAGATCCAGGCTACCATCTGCTGTTTACTACCTCTAAATCTTGTCCTAGGGGCAAGGGGAAGCCCAGTGGACAGTGCATAGAGTGCTGAGATTGAATTCAGTTTTTCTGAGTTCAAATTTGGTCTCAGACATTTCTTAATGGTGTGATCCTGGGCATCCCTTTGTCTCAGTTTCCTCATCTGTAAAATGAGCTGAAGAAGGAAATGGCCAACCACTCCAGGATCCGCCAAGAAAATCCCAAATGGGGTCATACATGACTGAACAACCACAAAAATGGCCTTGGTTGGGCAACTTAATCTATCTGGGCTTGATTTTCAAAAAGTTGGTTGCAGTGAAGGAGCACTGGAGTCTCTTCCAGTTATAAAGCTTTATAATGGGCAGATGAGGGACAAGCAAAGGATTGAGTTGTCAAGGTTGAAAGGTCACTGTAGAGCACTAGGGAGGTGAAGGGCAAGTTCGAGGAGGGAACAGCCTCATGGCACCGAGGACTGCTCTCATTCCAGTCTTCTCTCCTCATGGCTCCTCAGATACTGTGAGGGATGCTCTCTGGGGGCAGGATCTGGTTCAACCTCTTACCTGACACTCACTACCTAGAGTCAACTTGGGTTAAGCTGTTGAACTCATTAAAGGCTCAGTATTCCTGTTCTGCAAAATGGGCCTAAAGGCAGCACCAACTTTACCATAGGATTCAAATGAGACCAGGTGCTTTTAGAGCTTAAATGCCTATAGAAGTGCTAGTTATCTTCACGGCTGCACTCTCCTTGCAGAAGCATCATGGAATCCTAGGGTGGAACTGGAAGTGATTTTGAGCGGTCATTGCTTCTCTCATCTGACACATGAGTAAACTGATGCACACTGCCACAGAACAAGGAAGTTCAGGATGGAGACAGGATCTGGATTCAATCCACCCGATTCTCATTCCGGCATTCCATGGACTGTTCCAAATTGCCTTTGTGAGCACCGCCATATTGCCATGAGGCACAGGGAAGTCCATGAGCAAATGTCCCCCAGCAATGCAGACTGGGAGCATTTCCCAAACGTGCAGCCATAGAGAGTTGCCCAGGCCATTGAAATATTAAGTGACCTGCCCAGGCTTAAACTACCTGTGTGAGTCAGAGGCTGACCTGAATCCCACATGTTCTGGCTCTCGAGTTTCTTAATTATCCATCACAACAGGAGAAATGGGTCCCTATGGGACTTATATTTGAAAACCACAAGTGAGCATTATTTATGTTGCATTGTATTTTTGTTTATTTTGTTAAACATCTCCCAGTTATATTTTAATCTGGTTCTAATCTCATTCAAGAGTCCTGAAGTAACAACAGTTTGTCAAACTAAATTACTCCATGCTGCCTCTTATTATAATTATTATTCTTAAATAAGCTTAGTGGAACCTCCTCTCCTCTGCAAGTAGACAACTACTAAAAATCTGTTGAATGAATAAATAAGGAACCCAAAATTATCCCTGCTGTTTTGTCATGGGGTAGCTGGTTGGCAAAGTGGATCTGAGTTCAAATCCTCTAAAATATTTACTAAATATTTCATCTTGGGTCACTTAAACCTCTGTCTGCCTCAGTTTCTTCATCTATTAAATGGGAACAAAAATCATAAGATTGTTATGAAGATAAAAGGAAATATTTATTACTTGCTACAATATGTGTGTGTGTGTATTTGTATATACAAATACACACACACACACACACACACACACACACACACACACACACACATATATTGCTGAAGCAATTGGGATTAAGTGACATTAAGTGGCCAGATTTGAGCTCAGGTCCTCCTGACTTCAGGGCTCATGCTCTATCCATTGCACTAACTAGCTGCCCCTTGTAACTTGCTTTAAAAGAAAGTAAAGGTCTTCCTCTGGGGTGCAGCCCCCAAACCGTGGATCACAGACCCTGGTATCTCCCTGGCTCTTCAGACTAAGAACTTCTGTCAAGGAGAACATGCTAGGGACCAAGGGACCAGCACCCAACACAGTCTCCAGTGCAAGATATGAAAGAGCATGTATTAAGTACTTGCTGAATAGAGATTAGCCTCTGAGATTCCCTGCCCTTCACCCCATCCACAGATCTTATATTCTTGACTTTTTGCATTGTCTGCCCTGTTAGAGTAGAAGCTTCTTGGAAGCAGGGACACTGGCTTCGTCTTTCCGGGTATTCCCAACATTTAGCGCCCTACCCGGGTTTGTCGGTTGGCTCACTGACAGTGTCTCCCCTGTAACAATCTCTTGTTTGTCCATGGTTATTCCAATGTCATCTTCTCACATTAGGTTGCAAGCTCCTTGAGCACAGGGGCTGTTTTTGTCTTTTTTTGCCCCTCCAGTAATTAGTTCAGTGTCTGGCATTAAGCTCAATAGATGCTTCCTTGACTTGACTTGCCTATGTGTCTGGCACTGTGTCATGTTACATGCACAGCCTTCAAGCAGCGAGCAAGTCTTCACGCCCACCCTGTGCCTGGCTGGGAGATTTACAAGGCAAGGGAAAAAATTGGGGCCTCCTGCTCTCAGACACGCGGCAGAATGTCCAATGTATGCACAAAATCCCCAGCAGCTCATGGGCGTGTGGGGAGAGCCCTCCTGAGAAGGCTGGGAGAGACGGCTCGTTGGCGAAGGGGGGAGTGCTGGCGTGGGGCCAGCTGTGAGCTCTGCTCCCCAGATTCCCAATCTATCACTATTTCTGCTATATCACAATCACAACCTATGACGTCCTGTATTATGGAACAGCTTTAAAAATGCAGAGAGCTGCTCATTCTTTCATCTCGCTACTCTGTTCTTCCTCCTTCCGTCCCTTTATTACTCCGCTCTTACCGATCTGGACAAGGGAGCCCGATGCTCTGCCGGGGGCAGGGGAGAGATGCCCGTGGAAAAGGTGTTTGCCTGTATAGCCACGGAGCAGGCTGCTGTCAGCCCCGAGCCATACAAACAGTCCTCGGTCTCATTGGCCCAGAGCGCTGTTCACACTCATTAAGGGGCAGCCAGTCCCCCGACTGGTAAATCAAGAAAAATGATGTTGCTACAAAACGGGTAGATCTCTGGAGGTTCCTACCCTCCTTTCCCCGGTAAAGTTATTGGAAAATAGAACATTATACATACTTCCAGGAATAATCAGGCAATTCCAAGCTAAGCCAAGCTGGAGGAGCAGAGCACTCAGCTAACCTGTCACTCTGGTCCTCTCAACAACTATTCCCCATACAAATGATGCTGTGGAACGTCCTAAATATTCTTTGATGGTGGGGGGTGGGATGGGAGGAGGAGAAGCTGGAGGAGAGGAAGTGGGAGGGGACTCACACATGAGCTCTTTACCAATCCAGCTTCCATCTTGTTTCTAGTGGTCGTGTATATTCTAGTGCCTGGCAATTCAGGTATAAGACATAAAACTACTGTCTAGTCTAGCCTAAGATTCTGGACATAGTAAATTATTCATTTCTGGGGTATCAACATGGAAGCAGGCTGATTAGGTCTCCAACATGCCGTAGCTGGGCCAGCTACAGATTGTCCTATGTGTCTTCTGAGTATTATTTGTCTATTTCTCAGATTCTGTGAGTCCAGAGGGAACAGAGGGAACAACAGTTCTATTGTAGTTAGAGACTTATTTTTTCATGGATTTGAGTAGGATCAGAAAATGCTGGTATTGAAAGCAACTCTAGGGACATTTCATTCTGCTTGGCCTTGGAGGAAAAACCAAGGAGCAAGGGATGAATGTAAAAGAGATGAAGAAATAGAGGCAGCTGGGTAGTACAGTGGGTATTGTATGGGATCTATAGGGAGAGAAAGCTGGACTCAATCTCACTTACCACCTGGGGTATCCTAGACAAATTATTTAACTCTGTCTACCTCTGTAATATGAGGACAATGATATTCCTGCCCTGTAGAATCAGGGTGGGGAAGAGTCAAAAAAAATATGGGTAAAGCTCTTTGCAAACCTAAAAATGCACAAATACTAGCAAAAATACTAATAATATTATTGTTGTTATTCTTTATGGACATAAGGGGGGAAATTTTTTTTTTAAATCCAATGAGCATAGGATGGGCTATGAGATAGTGAGTTACCCATCACTGGAAGTCTTCAAGTGGAGACTTTGGCCATTTGTTGGGGATAGGAGGATTTCTGATCCATGATTCTTGAAGTTTGCAGTCTAGTACCAACTTCTTATCTTCTTTTACAAAGAAGGAAACTGATACCCACAAAGCAACTATAATTTGTCTCAGGTCACAATGCAAAGCTGGGGGAATCCCAGAATTCCCAAAGTTCATTTTTCACTGTTGGATGTGAGTGGTACACTAACTCCTGCCTTGTTGGATGTGAATTTTAGTGATGAACAGCAATATTTTC
The DNA here is from genome assembly GCF_016432865.1 of Antechinus flavipes. Classification (NCBI taxonomy): domain Eukaryota; kingdom Metazoa; phylum Chordata; class Mammalia; order Dasyuromorphia; family Dasyuridae; genus Antechinus; species Antechinus flavipes. The sequence continues at coordinate 298,549,416 of NC_067402.1, read as the reverse complement.
TCAGTATTTCTGGCCTTACAGAAACAGCCTTCTTTCCATAGCCTTAATGAGCATTCATCGAAAGAGCTGCTTCATTCACAGAAAACTCCATTTCCTGTCCCCATACCTTTGCCTTGGTCTCCATGCCAAGAATGTGCTCCTTATTCCCCTTTGCCTTTTAGAATTCCCAGCTTTCCACTGATCTCAGCTTCATTTCTCCTCCTATAAGAAGCCTTTTTATGTCTCCCAGCTCCCTAGATTTCCTCCTCATGCCCATCAAAATGAATTTTACATATTTTACATCTGCACAAATATAAATATGTTGTTTCCCCTAATAAGGGAAAGAAAGAGAAAGCAACTTCAGGGCTTCACATCTGACAACTCATTAAGAAGTACTTTGAAATACCCACTGAGCTCCTGACATGTTTTTATTATTGTTATTATTGGGAAGATAATTCAGAAATTGGCCTTTCCCTCAAGGTATATACAGGTACATGAAGACAGTCTTACATAATATGGCTACGGAAACATGAACTTTTATTGCTGAAGGTAAAGCAAGCAACGTTTCCTTTAAAATATTCTTAAGATTAGATTAATTTCATCCTGCATTCTTCTCTAGTCAGTCTTACTGAGATAGATTTGATTATAGCTGTTAGCACAGCGACAGAGGCAGAGCTGATGAACTGCAGTAGCTGCAATCAGTTAATACCAGCCTGTCTTCTTCTCTGGGGCTGTTTATAGGGAAGAAATCTAAAGAGAGAGCTATGACTTTCTATGGATCATGCTCCCTAAACTGGTTTCCAGACTATAATTTTAGAGGTGACCAGGTGTGATTCATTTTCATCATCATCATCATCATCATCATCATCATATATTTATGTAGTGTTTTGTTTGTAGTGCAGTTATACATGCTATTTCATGTGGTCCACAAAAAATAATTCTTCAAGGTAGATATTATTATTATGCCCATTTATACAGGTAGGGAAACTGAAACTTAAAGAAGATAAATAACTTGTTCAGTATCACATGCTAAATGTCTGAGGTGGAATTTAAATTGAATTTTTCTGACCTGACATCAAGGTGGATGGAAAAAGGACAAGAAAATTGTCTCTGTGTGTGCATTCATATGTACATGTTCACCTGTGCCCTAGTATGTATGTGTGTGTGTGTTTCTCTTTTCATGGATTGGTCAAGTTTTTAGACAGTCTGAGTTCTGGGCTCTGTTGTTAGTCACATGAGTTCTTTGTCACGGGGGATAGCAAAGGACTGGGTAGCCATAACGACGCCACTGGGACAGTAGCAACCACATCTTGGGCACCACCTTCCCGATTTCGCTGATAGAAAAGGTAAGGGTGATCTCAACTCTTGACCACAACTTTGTAAAATCCTGAGATAAATCAGTCTTAATTTAGGGAAGTCATCAGGAAATGTTGGGGAGATAATTCTAGGAGTCAAGGAAGAGCTGGCTTTATCTCAGAGGAGAGTGGGAGAGAAGAGAGGAAGGGAGTGAGAGAAAGAAAGACAGAGAAATGGATAGATATAGAGACAGAGACACAGAGAGAGAGAGACAGAAAAAGACAAAAAGAGGGACAGAGAGACAAAGAAAGAGGCAGACAGAGAGAAGACAGACAAAGAGAGAGGTAGGACAGATATAAAGTCAGAGGCAGTCGGAGAAACAGAAAGAGAGGAAGAGAGATGGAGAGAGAGACAGAGACAGAGACAGCCTAGCTTTGGATGCAAATGCCCCGAGCTGAGGACTACAAGGAGGACGAAGTACCCCATCTGTCTTTGCTGCTCCTTCTTACACCATTAGCACTCCAGCCGGGGGACCCACTTGAGTGTGGGACTGGCAGTGATGTATGGCCCTGCTCTGGCTGGCCAATATGAGCATTTCCACCGGGCCACTCACATACCACCAGTGCAGAGAGATGGAAAGTTTATTACTGAGGCTTGGGAAGCTGCGCCCGGAGCCATTCCACAGAAGTGAAATGAAAACTTGGAGTGAAACGGTGTTAGCCTGCATCCTGCAGGGGCTCTATTGTATTCCTTCTGCCTGGTTCAGCCTCTCACACACAATCAGATGGAAGGGAAGGTCCCTGGAGCCGAGACAAGCTGGGCCACTTTTCTTGACAGCATGAAATCTTCAGTGGGAGAACACTGGGCGGACATGCCATTCAATGCGATTAGGAAGAGGATGCTTGGTCAGAACCAACAGTGGCTCTGCATCAAAGGCGCTAGGGGCAGTGTGGTACAGGAGACAGAGGACTTCTCTGGCACCTCATGATCTATAAAATACGAACGAGTTCTTTGCACACTCTGAGCCTCAGTTTCCCTATGTGTAAAATGGGAAGCTGGACTGCAAAGTCAGTAAGACTTCCTTCGACTCCAAATCTTACAAACTTATAACTTCATTAATTTATGATATCATGTCCGCCTGCATTTTTGATTTCCTTCACAGGCTAATAGTACACTATTTCAAAGTCCAATTCTTTTTGTACAGCAAAATAAGTATTAGGACATGTATACTTATATTGTATTTAATTTATACTTTAACATATTTAACATGTATTGGTCAACCTGCCATCGAGGGGAGGGAATGGGGAGAAAGAGGGGAAAAATTGGAACAAAAGGTTTGGCAATTGTTGATGCTGTAAAACTACCCATGCATGTAACTTATAAATAAAAACTATAATAAAAAATTATATCATAGATTTAAGGCTGAAAGAATTTTACAGATCTTCCAGTTCAAACCTCCTTAAGTGACTTAGCCAAAGTAGCAGAACTGAGCTTCAAACTCGGATCCCTTAATAAAAATATTTCACTAAAATGGAATTTTCAAGTGGGTAGTCTCTCGAATGGCACTGAGCTTCCTCATTTCCAAACTCAATGCTTATCCAACTACATCGTTGTGACTTTCTTCTCCATTATCACCATCATGGACTCATTTTTATCACAATTCTGTGAATAAGTAATCCAGCAAGATCCTCTTCCTTTAGGAAGGGGATCATTGCCCATTACAGTTGGAGCCCAGGACATTTCTTGTGGCTTACCTCACTTGCTTCATCTTACATGTGAGCAAATGCCTCAACCGATATATGCTAGGTCCAGCCTGTATCTATTTTAGTAATTGTTCATTTGTGTATTTAAAATGACTCGAAGAACACCCACTTTAGGGAAAATTGAGACTAATGTAGCTCAATTACAGTAAATAGCTACCAGCATGTAATAGGGATGCCTTCCATTACAGAATTGTCTGAGAAGACCGCCGGAAATAATGCAGGCTGAGCCAACCCAATTTCTCGATTCCTGTGCCTGCTTTTACCCAGAGAATGAGGAATGTTGCTACTCAGAGCGTTGCTGGGGCCAGGGTAGCCATATAACTTTTTTTGTTTACATGCAGAATCTATTAAAATGTCTATGTTATTATGGTGGCGATGAATAAGGGGGATTCAAGACAACAGAAATGGAATGTAGTGGGGATTCAGCAAGAACAGCTCCCTGTGTATCTCTAGGACGAAGGATGGGGTGGGGCAGAGTCTTGAGGGACATCTCACCAATAACCTGACTAATGTCCTCTGGGCAGCCTGTCTGGGTGTTTCAAAGGAGAAATTACCCTTGCTGAATGAGATACTCCTTAGCCTCCTGAGAACATTTTAATTAATCTCATCAACTGGATACTGATCTTAAAGGAGGAAACAATCTTAGGAGTCCAAGTCCTTTTATTGTACAGGTATGGAAATACGCAGAGAAATGAAGTGAGCCTCTCAGAATCACATGGGTAATAAGCAGCAGAACTGGGATTCAAATTGGCTTTGCCCTCCAGATCCATTGCTCTCTCCAAGGTACCATACTGCCAGTCCAAGGATTTTTGTTCTATTGTAGACTATTGTGCGGTTGGGAGACCTTTTGGTGACGTACTAAAGGGAATGGCTATGGAGGGAATACAACCCTCTGCTCTGGCACCCCCTCCTACGAGAGATGTTTGCAGTTCTTTCCCCACCTGAGCTGTACCCCACATTCCACCATACTTTGCAGTCTCTCAGATTTCCTTCCACGACTCTGGTATCAGTTTTATCTTATGTGTGTACACATACATATATAATGCATACAAGCATATATTCATATGTTTATGTACCTCCATGTATATCTATTTTTATATAGCTATAGATATATATTGGCATATGTATATATATAGTGTATAGTCTTATATATATAACATGTATTATATGCATGTGCATATATATATGTGTATGTGTGTATATATGTACTTGTGCATATGAATATGTGTATATATATATGTACTGATTTGTGGCTAGGCTCAGTGTGAATCCTAGAGAAAGAACTCAACAATGCTTTTCTCTCTCTCTCTCTTTCTCTCTCTCTCTCTCTCTCTCTCTCTCTCACACACACACACACACGCACACACAGTTGTGATTCCCCCACAAAGACTCCTCAGGGGCAAAGAATATTTATTTAATTTATTTTATGTATTTTGCCTTTGTTGTCAATTAGTTTTCTGAACTTTTATTTTCTTATTTATTTATGTGTTTATTTATTTATTAGCATTAAGGTTTGCTTTTTGGGAAGGATTCTTTAATGTTTGCAGAATACTATACATACATAGAAATATACAGGCCCATATTCATATATGTATATATATATATATATATATATATACACACATACTCATATATGCAGAATACATATACATGCATATTTATATAAGAGTATGTATATATATAATGATTGTATGGTGTATCTCAATACACACACACATACATACACATATGTACAGATACCTATGTATATCCATGAAACAAACCCTATGAAGTAGGTGCTATTATACTAATTCTATTGTTATTATTAATAACTAAACGTTTATGGAGCATTTAAGGTTTCCAAATCATTTAAGTTATGACATTTTGTCCTCCTAACATTCCTGGAAAATAGATGCTCTTCTTTTTCTCCCTTTTATATACCTTTTGAAACAATTGAGGCAAACAGAGATTAATCAACATGTCCAGGATCACACAGATAGATTCAAACTCAAACTTGCCCTCAATAAGTTTTCATTCTAAGGTGTTGTTGCAAGTCACTAGGAAAAAATGGGAAAAAGCAATCCTTCTGCCCTTCATGCAACACATTCTCACTACTCCTCTTCTCTTCAAGCTGGGGTGGGCCATTGCCTATAAACTGGACACAATAGGGGCTGTCCACAGTTAGGAAGTTAGATGATATGGTCGCTACAGCCCTGGACTTGAGGTCAATAAGATCAGATTTCAAATTCTGTCTCAGGCAGGATTTGAGTTGTGGGATTTTGGATAAGTGACTTTCTCAGTCTTAGGTCCATCTGTAAAATGGGGACAATGGGGGACCTACTTAATTGTTGGGTGCACAAAATGAGAACCTGTTTGTAAAGCACTGTATAAACCTTAAAATGTTATATAAAGAGCAGCTCTTTATTATTATCATTATATTGTCATTGCTTTGATGAAAATATAAACATAAAGAACAAGACAAAAGACAATTGTGGCCAAATTATAGTGATGGCCAAAGAAGAGACGTGTGGAACTGCTTCCCTCTCCCCATTCCACTCCTACTTATTTTCTTCCATAGGTGTAGGAAGTGGGAGCAGAGCCCATCATAACTTCTCCAAATTCTTTGATGTTAGTTTTATATGCTTCCTTGTATTCCATTCTTTTCTCCACCCCCACTTCTTAATTCTTTGTGTTTAGGACTGTTTTTAGGGGGAATGGAAGGAAGGAGATGTAGGTGATGCAAGAACATAGGCTATTAATAACATTTTTTAAAGGGTGGGTAGAAATTGTACCCACAATTCCCGGCAGAGAGAATAGTATGCAAGTTGTCTTGTAGGCTGGAAAAAACAGTCTATAAGTTAGTTCGAGGGGTCAGGGAACTGTCCATTATGCCTGAACTGTGGTCTACATAGAAGGAAGCTTACTTCTGTAAGCGAGGAAAATTAGGGTGGAAGGGAATGACAAAGGTCCTTGAATATCAAACTAAGCACCCAAAACCTTCCTCTGGAGACATAAAGAGGCCCTGAGGGCTATTGGAAAAAAGTGGAATATGCTCATCCACATATATGCAGTCAGAGAAATCTGAAGAGTTCTTAGAAGCCATCTAGGGTAATCCTTTCATTTTAGTGATGAGGAAAGAGAGGTTAAGAGGGCCCAGTCTCACCTGTGTCTAAGGCAGGATTTCAACAGTCCATGCTCAGTCATTTATTAATCACCTGCTGTGTGCCTAGCAGAAGCTAAGAGCCAGAAAAACTAAGATAAAGAATGCTGGGAAAAAGCCAGGATGGAAAACACGGTAAGAAAGCTGGGAAATCATCCAGTCCAATGGCTTCGTTTATACAGATAAGGAAACTGAGACCCAGACCGAGAAGGGACTTGTGCAAGCTCACTTGGTGATACAGGGGCTCAGCTGCAGCCTCCCGCTTCTTGATTGGTTTGTAGAATCTTGGTGCTGGAGGAGACCTTCCCCATCATCTCTCGCCGCTCCCTCATTTTCCACTAGAAAGTCGCCAACTGATAAAATAATTTTTCCAGGGCCTCGAAATAACATGAGGGTGAATATGAGCCCTGCCCTAAGATATCAAGACAATTTGAATAGGAAATGGGATTTCAAATGCACTTTCTATTCTGGGAAGCCCTGGAAGCCAGCAAGTAGCAGCACGCCGCGTGGGTGCAGAGAGGGACGGCTTACAATGAAGTCCCATTAATCTCAAGGGGATATTCAGGCTAAACAATCCCGATGGTAGGTTATAAATATCAAAATTCTATTAATCTGAGGAAGAAGAAATCTTTTCAGCAAAATAAGAGGATTAATGGAGAGGAAGGAATATTGGCCATGAGGGTGAAGGGAGAACTGTCAAGGACTGAAAGTGCTTCCTGCTGGAGTGAGCACAGGACAAGTGCGCAGGCAGAGGAGTCCCGCTCGGAAGAATAGGATGTGCTCTAGAGGGGACTCGGGGATAGCGGAGGGATGAGGAAAGGAGGGGGTCTTCTCTTCTCCAGATGTGGCGGGGAGGAAGGGGTGAGTTCCAAACAACTGACTTTGCTAACAAACTTCCCATAAATGTTCCATCCCTGGGCTTGGAGGAGGGAGAGGGAATGTAATTAAGTGATAAATTATAAAGTCGGGACTCTCAGGTTTGAGAAGAACTCAAGAGGAAAGAAATCAATGGTAGCAAGAATCAAAGCAGAATTCTGGGATTTAAGGGGAAAAATGGTCAAAGCTAAGCTCATGTTTTATAGAGGAGATAACACAAGCCCACAGCAAGGAAAGGATCAGCCTCACAGCCAAAGCTTGTTACTGGCAAGGGGCCTGGACTCCAAGACCAATCCTCTCTCTAGTCCATCAGTCAAGAGGCATTTATTAAATGCCTACTGTATGCCAGGTAATGTGCTAAACAATGGGGTTCTAAAAGCAAAACAATTTCTGCCCTCAAGAACCTCACAGTTTAAATGGGGGAGTGACCATGCAAACAATCAACCACACACACATATACATACATATATATATATACATACACATACACACACACATAAAAATACAAGTATACATATACAAGTGCATATGGACAAGTACATATGTACACATGTATGTATATTCAATATAATAATAACACACAAGTACATGCATATATACATATATGTGCATAATATATGTATATTATATATATAGCTATACACTATATATATACATATACTAATACATATTTATAGCTATGTACAAATACACATAGAAGTGCATGAATAAATGCATGTATGTGTATATTATGTATGTGTGTATACACACATAAAAGTAATATCAGGGAAGGAGGGTACTGACTGTTGCTGGGGCAGGCAGGGAAGGCTTCCTGGAGTAGGTGGCATTCCAGCTAAGTCCTGAAGGAGAACAAATACTCCAAGAGGCAGAATGAGAAGGGAGATGATCCTGGGCACGGAAGACAGCCAGAGCAAAGGCCTTGGAGGGAGGATGGACATGAGTGAGTAAGAGAGTAATGTGTAAGGTGCCTGGAAAGTGAGGAAGCACTTGATGTGAAGAAGTTTCAGCGTCCTGCTCTGGAACCCCCTGCCTGCACTAAGTCAGAGGGCTTGGAAAAAGATCTTCCAGCCTCCGTGGCTGGCGGGGAGCCTATCAACATTCCAAGCACATTACGTATCTAACCTCTACAATTCAAGTACGGCTGCAGATAATGATGATAATCATAAGGCCATTTCTGTCCCATTTTAAGGCTTCCACAGTACTTCCCTCCAAATGACCCCAGGAGGGAGAATGAAAGGTTTTGTTCTTTTTTTTTTTTTTTAAACAAATCTGTGACTTCCTCTCCAAAGATGCAAACTATTCTTTTTGCAGCTGTTTTTGAGAGTTACCTGGAGCATCAGAGGTCACATCAGTAGAAGGGAACATCTAACACTGATGTTCACAGTCCATTTCTCTCTGAAAGGAAAGAGACTGTGACCTGGAGAAACTAAGTATTTCTGCAGAAAGAGATGGTGCAAAAGAGGGAACATTCTCTTCTTCAGTTGTGGAAATGAAGAATGGGGCAGTAGATGGAGAGTGAGTTCCTTTCTCCAATTATTCTTTTAGTCTTTTATCTGGATCTGGTTTTTATAGATTACATCTGTCATTGTCTACATATACTCATAGTTATAATTTGAAAGAGTTGAGTTTGAATCCCAGTCCTGTCACCTATGTGACCGTGGTTAAAACATTTAACACCTTACAGTCTCAGTCTGTAAAATGGGGCATTTACAACTAGATTGTGCTCAAGCTCTTATGAACCAGATCCATACCTTAGCCTCCTACCAGTATATAAGCATGGCCAGCATTGGGCAGGATGTCTGGATGATAGTAAGCACTTGTCAAAGGTTTGCTGACTTGAAGGCACCTGTTGTTTTTCTCCCACTCTCCCATGAGTCAAGAGTAGGTCTCAGCAGGATTGCTTCCCTATCCATCGGGCCCCCAGTCCAGCAGGTCAGCTTTCCTCATAGTGGTTTGCTGCTGTTTGGCTGAATTCAGGGTCAATGTGATAAACTTTATTCTGAGAGTTCGAAGCCAGGATGGTCCTTCTTGTCCACGGGGACTTTGGAAATGTCCTGCAGGCCCCTGACAAAGGATGTTTAGGGGCAGATGGGCACCCTAAAAGGAGATGGGAAAAGGGAGAACCAGGAGGGACTTGGGGTAGAATCAGGAGCTTAGGAGGGATGGATAAACAAACGTAAAGCAGCTTCTAGAAATTAGAAAATACACTTTCCAGGCTTTCTTCCTATTGGAACTCATGAGCAAATATTCCAGCAAACTTGCTGAAGGAAAGACAAAGCCCCCTGGACTCAAAGGGCAGAGAAGCAGACAGTAAGGTGAAGAGGGCTACCTGATATGGCAGGAGCTCTACCTGGCCTCCACTCTGACCCCACTAACTAGAGTCCCTCATGGACCCTGGTAGCTGACAGCACTTCTCATGAATGTCACAGTGTCATCTTCATTTACCCAGGCCTGTGGAGCACCCCTGCTGGGCAAGCAATCTGGCAGCTCCCGAAGCCTAGGAATGGCCAGCCCCCAGCACTGGGCCACTATAAAGCTCAGACTGGACCCCAGCTGGCTCGTGGGTTGTCATGAGATGCTGTGAAACAGGACATGATATGTGTGAGCTCAGGGGGATCATTGACCACAGAATGTCGGAATCAGGAGGGCTCCTGGTACCCCCTAATGCTTGCTACCTACGGGGTTTGGGGAAAGGGACTTGATGTCCCTCAGTTTTCAAAGCCTGAGTTTTCTCTCATATCTGGAACATTTTCCCTCCTTGTCCCTATAGCTTTTCTCTTATAAGTTAGATTAAAGGTTGGATCAGACCATCAATAAATTTCCTTCCAGCTTGATATTTCTGAATAGAGAAGAACCAGTGCCAGCCCTGGGATGGCCTTCAAAAATCAGAGAATAACAGATGACCCCCACTTCTCACATTGTGGAAAGGGGGAAATCTGTGACCCAGAAATGGAAAGCAACTGGAGCTAATAAGAATAAGAGAATCTCTTGGGGATTTTAAGGATCGCAAAGCTCTTTGCAGATACTGTCAGTGGCAGAGAGGTCCACTGCCCTCCACAGTCGCTCTTGCACAATACACGAAGACGGTCTGGGGGCGACAGATCCCATTGAATTCTCCCACATCTCCAGGAGAAGGCTGCATTGATCCAGCCCTGAATGACATCACTATTTCCTCGGAGCAAGGGACTCCATCTCATTGGCCCGGTGTGCTCTGGGAGCCGCCCACAGCTCCCTGCCAAGCATCCCAAGACATGGAAACAGAAAAATCACGTGGCAGAATAAACCTTGGTGGGAGAGCTTCTGAGGCTAGCCCTGGGCTCTGTGTGTGGGCGCAGCATCCGTGGGCAGCATCAGCTGTGAGCAAGGCTGGGTTTCACCCTGAATGCCAGGATCTCCGAGCAAGGAGGGAGCCACGAGCCCAATGTGGGAATAACTGAGAACCCCTTCCACAGTCAAATAGCAACAGCATAGTTTATTTGGTTTTTAAAGGGCTGCAGCGCTGCCCAGGGTGGCACAGGACCCTTTCAGGATTTTAGGGCTAAAGAGACCTCGAGCACCAAGTCCAACCCTCTCATTTTCTAGATGAGGAAACTGGTCCTAAGGGACAGTGCCTTCCTTGAGGTGTCACAGTAAGAGAGTGAAGCAGGAGTTGAATTTACTTTTTTTGTCTTAATCCAGTATTCTGTTGGCTAAGCAGATAAGTACCACAGCTGATCAAGAGCTTGACCTACGTCACAAGGACCTGAATTCAAATCCAGCCTCAGACATTTACTACTGTGGGACTCTGGTCAAGTCATTATTATACTATATATACTTATGGTCCATGGGATCCCAAAGAGTCAGTCATAACTAAATGGCTGAACAACAACATATACACGATAATATAATAATAAAATATAATAATATGGGAGATAATAATAGCCCCTATCTTTCAAGATCATGGTGAGGATAAGGTGAGATATGTGTAAATACTTTCCAAAACTTAGAGCACTTCCTAAACGCTACATATTGTTATTATTATTTATCTTATTTTTTGTTGTTGTCAGCACTAATCTCGACTACTATTCGAATTATTGTTCCAAGAGCTGCCTGCCATTCTCCCATCTCCAAGCATGCCATTGGATTTATTACCAAATGAGCATAATGTTTATTGAATTTAAAGCAATAACAGGCAAGACAAAAATAAAGGTTTTAAACAGTTTTTCCATAAAAGCAAATTTCAAAAATGCTTATTATTTTAAACTCTTTATATGTATAGTTCTTATTTAGGCAGATAGACACTCCCAGATTAACATTCTGAAATAGGAATCTTGTAGCTTCGAACGATATAGAATTCAAGACAATGTGACCACTTAACCTTTTTCTAAAACTTCTGTTGCTGAGGGACATTCTAGCAGACCAGCAGAAGGATGTTGTGAAGATCCCAGAGGATCTTCTAGATAATGGGAGAGATTGAAGTGAATCTTTGCACTCAAGTGGCCATGGGTTCAGACCACTTAGAATAATAAAAATCTATTTAAATCAATATGTAGATAGGAGGAGTTTTGTGCTTTGATGGGCAAAAAGAGAAAGTTTATATTCATAAACTGGGAGCTCTCCATATGGCTACTTGTTGGAATTGGAGAATAGTGTTATGGTTTGAAGAAATCTAGACAAGTGACTATTTTACTTACACAGCATGATTTCTATCATATTGATCCCACTTGAGAGAAGGGTGCTGGTATTTCCCAAACTTTGCTCAACTTACTAGTGAAGCATTTAATAAGTGTATCATACAGCATGATGCCCTTGGTAGCCCATTGAGGATACAAAAGAGAATACACAAATATTACATATATGTATATATGTAATATTTGTGTATTCCCTTTTGTGTACACACACACACATATACATATATACATACATATCTATTTGACATGTATATGTATATACATACATGTATATATGTAATATTTGTGTATTCCCTTTTGTGTGTGTATATACACACACATAGATATGTATATACATATCTATGTACATATATGTATATATTATATGTATGTATATATGTATATATCTACATGTATAAATATCTATATCTATCTATCTATCTATACACACACACACACACTTTCCTTCAAAGGGCTTACATTCCAATAGGAGAGGAAACCTAGAAATTGGTCTTCACAATACATATGCAGAATACATGGAAGGTGATATCAGAGGGCAAGTTGCTATGAGCTGCAAGTACTAGGGAAGGACTCCTACTCGAGCTACCGAACAATTGAAATACTGGACCATCTTGTCTCATGAAACCAGAGTTTATTCAGTCCTACCAGCCCCTGGCTGTGTTGATAGTCTCTGGCTGATTCAATTAATTAACTTCAGAACTTTCCATAAACTCTGGCAGATTGCACTAAGGTGGAAAAGCTTTAATCAATTAACAAGCATCTAAGCATCAACATGTGCCAGGCCCTGTACTCAACACTGGGAAGAGAATGACAATAAATGAAGCAGCCCCTAACTGTGAGGAGTTTCCATTCTAGTGAGCAGTGCTAGACTGCACAGCTGCCTTAACTGTCTGCTGGATGATGGTGGATTGATTTTTTTTGGCCACGGGACTTCAGAAGACATTCAGGAAAGGGAACTGGGATCAGTGTACTTGCACAGTGCACACCTCCTCATGCCCCATGTTGCATCGACACTGGCCTCCGTACTCTTCCCTCACAAAATATTCCATCTCCTGATGCTCTGATTTTGCTGGTTTTCTCTTATATCTGGAACAATCTCCCTCCTTGTCTCTAGTTCTTCAAGTCTCAGCTAAAATCGTACCTTCCACAAAAAACCTGTCCCAGTTCTCCTCTATGTCAGTGTCTGCTTTCTGTCTGGGACTGTCACCCCTCAATCTTGTCTACATCTTGTTCTGACAGAGTGGTTTGCATGTGATCTCTTCCCATTTGGATTGTGAGCATTTTGAGAGCAGAAGCTACTTTTTCATTCTTTCTTTGCATCCCTAGCACTTAGCATAGTGGTTGGTACATAGAAGGCACTTTACCAATGCTTACTGACTTGATTCATTGAAGTCTGTATTTGCAGACCAAAGGCTAAATGGATAAAATTATAAGTACTCAAAGGAATGAGAGAGAATGATCACTAGAAAGACACTAGGCTGGACTACATTGGAAGACTTCACGGGGGAAGCCCAAGCTGGCAGATTCTTTCAACACTAATCACTTTAATGCCAGCATTCTTCTGCTGATCACAGTATATCTTATAGACTTACAATTTTAAGTAACCCAAAGGTCCATGATAAGAGGTTAGGTGACTATAAGATATGATCGCAACATGTTACCTTCAAGATATATGTGTATCAAGTGACAAGAGACATAACTGAAGGCATATATGATGGAAAATGGCAAAGGAAAGTAGCTTGAGATAGTGTTCATCTATCGCTGTTTGTCTCTATTTCTTTCTCTCTGTCTCCTATTTATTTCCCTCTATCCTCCTCTCTCTTGCCATGTCTTCCACTTCTCCCTCTCTGCATCTTTCTGTCTCCTTCTCTCTCTTCCTCTATCTTCTATCTCTCTTCTTTCCCTCCATGTATCTCTATCCCCTCTGTCTCTCTCCTCTTCTTTCCCCCTATCCTTCTCCCTGTCTTTCTTTTATCTCTTCTCTTTCCCTCTATCCTTCCCTTTCTTCACATCCCTCCCTTTCTCTCTCTTTATCTCTACCTGTTTCTGTCCCTCCCTCACCTCTCTCCTTCCATGTCTCTCTTTCTCTCATATTTCTTTCCCTCCTCTCCCACTCCCCACACAAACACAAAGATCAAAAGACTTCAGAGTATTGCACAGTTCCTCTAAGATGGATTGATTAGCAGTCATGTTTGATAATCAGAAAAAGGTATTGGTGGATGGTGATAAGTAGTAGTGAAGAAAGTCCTTACTATAATAAGACCAGAAGTTCCTTGCACAATTTAAGCAAGAATAGGGAGGGAAAGAATTTGGTTTTATAAGCTCTTCTATCCCTCTATTAATTTTTCCATATTTCTTAACTTCATTTTTCCAATCAGTTTGTGAAGTCTCTAAGGTCAGAGATTATATTTATATTTCCCTTCCCCTTATGCTTCTTAATATCCAGGCCTGGAGTTGGCCATGGTTGGGGAATCAATCAATCATGGGACTTTTCAGAGCCTTCGGAGAGAAGCTCAGACTGAGTATAAAAGACTGTGTGTGTAAACTGACAAACAAATAAATACGTCTGTATGTCAGGCTTACTTAGTGAGATAGAAAATACAGAGATTGGTAAGTCTACTTTTTCTCCTAATGATGAACTACAAGTCCTGCTGCCTTTAATGATTTTGGGGAGAGTTAGTCAGTCTCAGGAACTGTCTCTGCAGATTCTATTTCTCTGATTTGGAGGAATTCCCATCATCTCCATGTCACCAGAAGCCTTGGTTCTAGGGATCATTACCATGCCACATTAGATAGTAAGAGAATACTGCAGTCAAAGTGAACTTTGGAGATTGTGTAGTCATGCAGTTCCATTTCACAGAAAGTATTGTGTCCCAGAGAGGCCCTCAGGGTATATGAGGATTTCTTAGCACAGTTCTGTCTAGAACCTACTATATCCAGAGCTCTGATCAAGGTCTGTAAGAACTGACTTCACCTACACTTTAAAGCAATTTGCAAATATAAGAAGCCTTCGAGCCTCAGCATGAGAGGGGCTCTTAGTAGTTAAGGAAGTTGCAGGGTTCTGAGATGAACAGGTTCATTCTTTTGAAATACTGAATCATAGAATCTCAGAGCCAGAAGAGATCCTAGAGGGCACAGATTCTTCCCTGAGTGAGAATGACTTCTCCCTACAAGACTGCCCATAGTGGGTGAATCAGAATCTAATTCCAATGAAAGGTAAACACTCTTATGCAAGAAAATTCATGCTACCTCGGACAGCTCCAATTATTAGGATGTTGTACTTGTATGGGTAGATATGCCTGCGTTTTATAACTCACCTAAATCTACCTGTATAGTTTCTTTCCACTGATCCCACTTCTGTCCTACAGGGCCAAGGAGAACAAGGTTAATCCCTCTTAAACATGATAGTCCTTAAAACACTTAAAGGCCGCTCTCTCATTCCTCTCATGCCTTCTCCTCTCATCCATTCTCATTTTTATTCAATATCCCACTCTAAAAGGATTTCTCCCATGTTCATCAATGGAGCAGATATGTTCTCCAAAATTCTACTCTTTGGAGAATTCAGACCATCTGAAAAATTGGCCACTTCTAAACATTGAAATGGGTTGTTAGATGGCACAGTGGATAGAATGTCAGACCTGGAGTCAAAAAGTCTCATCTTCTTGACTTCAAATATAACCTTACTTAATTTGTTTGTTTCAGTTTCTCATCTGTAAAATGACCTAAAGAAGGACATGGAAAATTACACTGATATTTTTTGCCAAAAAAATCCCAAATGTGACCAAGGAGAGTTGGACATGACTTAAATAACTGTACAACAATAAAACATTGAAAACTCCTTTAATAAGAAGGACATAATGTCAAGGAGTATGAAAGTGATCATTATGCTGTCCTATGATGTCCAGGATTTATTGGTTCAGTTTTGAGTGCCACATAAAAGATAAGTCAATCATGATGGAGAAGGCCTTTGAGGTCATGCTTTGTGAAGCTGGTTGTCTAGGATCGACTATAAGAAATGGTGGCTAGGAAAAAATGTTAGAATACAGAAGGAGAACAGAAAGGATGCCCAAGCCATTGAGTCTGACTGCTTCATTTCACAGATGAAAAAGAGAGAAATCTGTTAACCGGCTGCAAAGCTAACAGACCATATGGAACAGTTGTTTCCTAAATAAAAAAGTGAGAGATTTGTGGTGTTATATACAATTATTTTTTCCTGTTATTTATGTAAGGAAATGTTCTTAACTGTGGATATTTGTCAAGTTCATATAATATTTAAAATAATGAAAAACACATTCCTGGAGATTCTTTGAGGTATAGTGCTAATATTATGACACAAATTTTGCAGATGAAAAATTTGGGGTCCAGTTACATTAAGCAATTGGCTGTTGTTTTTTTTTTTAACTTTCTTCTTGGTTCTAGAGAGCAGAAATTTGGTTAAGAGATGAAATTGGGGATTAATATCAAGAATAGCTTCCTAAAAATCTGAGGTATCCTAAAATGAAATGGGATTGCTGAGGAAACAGCATGTTCCCTCTCACTGAAGGCCAACAAGGCTAAATGGCTATTTGCTGGGGATATTGTAGAAGGGATTTCTGCCTAACAATGGACTAAATCAAATGATCTCTGGTCTTTTCAGGTCTGAGATTCCTTGACTTTTCTAAGGTCACATGAAAATGACCCTAACCTAAACACAGGTCTCAGAGTAATTTTTCCATGACATCACCTCTCTATATAGTATAGCCATAAAATTAGTACTTAACTTATAGGAGAAAAGCTATGGGAGTGAAAATGAAAAGAATGTTAGTCATGGTGTCATCAAGGAAGAAAGACAGGGCTTGAGAACCCAAATGGGCCTGGGATGTGAAAGAGAGGAAGGGAGAGGAATAAAGGGAAAGAAGAAGAGATAGCAAGAGACATAGCAGAAAAGAGTAAGAGAGACTAAAGGAGGGAAGGATGCTGGGAGGGAAAAGGAAGGAAGAATCAGAGAGAAAAAAATAAAGGCTAGAGGGAGGGATGAAAGGAAAGAAAGAAAAAGATGATGAGGGAAGGATGAAATGGATAGCACTGGGCCCAATATTCAAAATTCCTCACTACCTGCATCCTAGCTACCATTCAAATCTTCATATTTCTCACTTTTTATTTGCTCTCCATTTCAGTCTGACAAGACTAGATGTTTTCTGAAGAAGACATTTCCACTCTCCCCATTTTCTGTACTTTTGCAATGCTTTGTCCCAAGTCTGGAGTTTGCACTTCTGCCTCATAGAATTTTTGCACAACTCAGATAGTGCTGTCAACACAAAATATTCTTTAATTTAGTCATTAGTATTCTCCTTTTTTGTGCATATTTTGTATTTCTCCATTCATGTGTATGTGATATCTTGCTAGTAAAATATAAGTACCTTGAGCTGAAGGGCTGTTTTATCTCTATATTGCCATGGGAGCAGTATGGGGTCATACAAAGAGAACTGTCCTGGAAAACAGGATGTTCTGGCTGAGGTCCAACCCCCTCCTTCCCCCAGATATTTACAGGGTGAATGACTTTACTTTTCTAAGAGAAAATTTTTTGAATCTCAAAGTTGTAGAAAAGATGTTAAATTGCATTGGTAGAGTGGGTTCCTTTACCTGGGAACTCCTTATACCAAGAAAATTACAAGTCAAGTTCTTGCCCCTATCCTGTACTCATGGCTTAGCATAGCATCTTGACTATAGTTAAGTATTTAAGCAATGTCAGTTGAATTGAACTTTCTTGACCTGGATTTCACTTCCCTGGTCCTCAGTTCTCTTCCTGACCATAGAGTGAGTCTCCTAGGCAATGCCTTCACAGGTAATCAATAATCAAATAGTAGGAAACAGCTCTACATCATGCTTTCTAACTGCATGTTGGTAATGATGGGATGGGAGTAAAAGGTCTTCATTGAAATTCCAGCCACACTTCCACTTTCCCTCCAAGTATGGACCCAACAACTATTCTGAATCAAGCCATGTGTCATCTGCACTAATGGGGAGGAATGCTGAGTTCAGGCGTAGGTAAGTAAACTCGATTAAGGGAGTTGTATCCCTGGGCGAGGCTCAAGACTTAGTAAATTTTACTAGCTAAGCAGTGAGCTCTGTGTCAGAGTAATTATACCTTTTATCCACTGTGAGCTCTCTCTTAGCATCTTCAGGCACCTTAATTTCCCACTTCAGCTAATTTAGAAGTAAAACCACAGAGGTTTAGAAAGGTTAGTTCCCAAAGAACCGACGCGTGAATGTTCGGCTCGGCTTCGGGCACTGGAAGTACATCGTGGAGAAAAAGGAATTCATTAAGCAACAATTATGGAGTGATGGATCATTGATAGCATATATACAGTTTGCTGGGGAAAAAAAATAATCTCATCTGAAAATCCAAGGGGCATCTTCTTGCTTATTTGTTTATGAGCTTCCTCTTGAACAATAATAATAAACTCATAAGTTTGAATGTGGGGGAGCCTATAATTAGTTATTCTCTTTGGGGAAATGAGGAAACCACTGATTGTAACCCCTTCACAAAGCCCTCAGAAGTTGTTCTGTTTTATAAAAACTTGATTTTAACCAACATGGAACACTCTGTTTATACTTTTCTGATGCAGTTATCCTTGAAGTTTTCCATGGGAAGCTGACCCTGAGGGGAAGGTAATCTTTTGAGCTCTGGAAAGATCATGAGACTAAGCTCTCTTAACTATTTGTAGAGGGGGGAGATAGAACTAGATAGTTCCCAAAGCCCAAGGACCTTTTGATTTTTTATCTAGATTTTTTATCTAGAAAGACTTCAGAGCAAGGCTCAGTGATGAAGGTCATATATGTCAATCAAAGGCCATTTTAAGGTAGTTCAGGAAGAATGATCACCAGTTTGCTTGAATGTTTTGCCAAGTGTGAAGAACTTATTAAACATTTATTGTGTTCCAAGTACCAATATAAGTATAAGAATGAAACAATCCCTACTCCAGAGGATCTTATATTCTAAAAACTATGGGTGAATTTAAATAATTATGTATGTATATGTGTAAGCATGTGTACATGGTGTATGTGTTGTTTTTGAGTTATTTGAGTCATGTCTGATTCTTGGTGCCCCAGTTTGGGGGTTTTCTTGGCTAAGATATTGGAGTGGTTTGCCATTTCCTTCTCTAGATCATTTACAAATGAGAAATTGAGGCAAAGGTAAGTGATTTGCCCAAGATCAAACAGTTAGGAAGTATCTGAAGCCAGATTTGAACTCAGGAAAATTAGTCTTCCTTATTGCAGGCTCAGCACTCTATCCACTGCACTGCTAGGTGTCCCATATGTATGTATACATAGCTACATAACAACTATAATGAAAATAAATGTATATAGACAGAAAAGGATTAAATACAAAGTAGTTTCTATGGCAAGACACTTCTAATTGGAGGGATCAAAATATCTTAATTTAAAAATGGAATTTGTAATTTGAAAGAGGACTAGAGGGAGAAGAGAGGAAGAGAGGAAAGAGAAATGAGAAGAGGGAGGGAGGTAAGGAGAAACAGACAGAAACAAAGAGTGCAGAGAGAAAGAAAACACACACACACAATACACATGCGCGCGCACACACACACACACACACACACACACACACAGGAGCCCCTCCTACTTTGGGCAATACCAGTCTTCAAATCCCTTTGGCCCACAATCTAGGAATCATCCTAAATTCCTCACTCTCATTTAACTCTACCCCGCCCCAAATATTCAATCTGTGAACAAGTCCTCCAGATTTTGCCTCTGTAACTTTCCTTGACTATATCTACCTCTCTCCTCTGACACTACTATCACTCTGGTTCAAGTCTTCATCACCTTACAACTGAATGGTTACAATAATCTGCTGGTGGTCAGTCTGCTTCAATTGTCTTCCTATTCTAATCCTTTTTCCATGTAGTCAGCCAAATGATTTTCCTAAAGGACAGGTTGAATTATGTTGCTTTCATCCTCAATAAACTCTAGTGGCTCCCTATTGTCTCCAGAAGCAAATAGAAAATGCTCTATTTGGCATTAAAAATCCCTCAAAACTTAGCCCCTTCCTAGCTTTTCAATCTTCTGATAGTTTAGTTTTGGTCAGAGTAAGTTTGATACATACAGTTTGAAATGTCCCCCAAAAAACACCTGATAACACAGAACTGAGACTCAAAAGACAGATTGTGACTGGAGAGACAGATTTGTGAGCAATTGATGAAGTCACAAAGAGAGAAAGTACAGAAAGAGAAGAGGCTCCAAGGGAGGGTCATTGGTAACACACTCTTAGGAGGTGTAACAAGAAAGATAACATTGCTATTTCCAAATTATGTTGCCTGTATTTCAACCACATTCTTCATTACCTTCCCATAACATCCTGGGCTTTGGCCCATTGGATCCTAAGCTCTGGATAGGTGAGTTTTCTCCTTATTTTAGTCTATCCAGGAACTTTCAAACTAAAATTCAATATGTCTATTCTCTCCTCCCTAATTCATTTTCTGAATCTTTTTTATTTGTTGTTGTTGTTGTTTTCCTTATTAGAAGATAATCTCCTTGAGGGCAAGAATTTTCTTGCTTATATTTGTATTCTTGGAAATTAGCACAGTGTGTTTAGCATAAAATAAGCACTAAATAATTTATTTTTCATTTTTTTCATTCATTTTTCATTCATTCATTCATTGTTTCCCCATTCCTCTCTTCTTTCTGTCCTTCCTTTCTCATTTCCTTCCTTCTTTCTTCTCTTCCTCTCTCTTTCTCTCCTCATTCTCTCCTGCCTTCCTTCCTTCTTTCTCCATTCCCTCCTTCCTGGTGAAATAGCAAAGGAGACCAAAACAAAGAGACCAACAGAGAATAATGTTATAAAAACAACAGAAGAAAGAGAGTACTCAGGACAAGGGAATGATCAACATTATCAAATGCAGTAGTGAGATCAAGAGAGACTGAGAGAGAATATTAACCACAGAAACTTTTATGAATATAGATTGAGCTCTGGAGGAGGAGTATCAGTCAATATGAAGGGGAATTAGATAGATATTAATGAAACCTCTGATTCCAGGGCTGACACATTTTGGTTTAGTCATTTTCTTTGTTCTCCTAATTGTGAGCTGCCTGAGGGCAGGAGTCATACTATATACTCTGTACATATGTCAGATGCCTATTAGTACTTCTCTTGAAGGAACAAAAGAATAACAATCCTAGTTTTTTTTTTTTTTTTTTTTCCTTTGAGTAGTAGTAGCTGGGATTAGCATTAAGGACTATGGATATTTGGTGTACTACAAAGTGGGATTTGAAAACACAATCTTCTTAGAGATGATCAAATCTCTGTTTCTTATTAGGACTCTTTTGACCTTAAGCTGTCAAAGGAATTCCCTTTACCAACCACCCAGTATTGAACATACGGGCTGATAGCTTGCCCTTTGTAGTGGAATTCTCACAAAATAGGGAAAAAATGTAGCTCTTTTAGAGAAATTTTTAGAGAAAAAAATGATGTAGGACAAGTGTCCATCAATTCTTTTTACTGTGTCTTCACAGAAAAGTTTTCAAACAAATTGAGATATTCAGACTGCCAAAATTGTTTGTTCTTACCAAGTTATTGTAAATTATTCTGGCTCACTATTCTACATCATCTCATTCAACTCTTGCCAAGCTTTTCTGAATCCACCCCATTCCTTATTACTTATAATATAATTCCATTAATATATGTACAATCCTTTGTTCATTCACTTCCCAATTGTTGGGCACCCTCCTATATTTATTTTCTTTGCTACAACAAAATGTTTCACAATGATTATTTTTGCACGTGTGTTCTTTACATTGTCAGTCATTTTGAAGTCTGAGGCAGGACTTCAAGAATTACTTTGATTAGAATTTTTCTTCTTATTAGAGACTTGGAGTATTTTTGGGAAGCTTATGGATAGTTTATTTTTCTTCTAAGAAATGATTTTTCATATCTTTTGATCATTGGCCACCTAAGGAATGGTTCCTTTTTTTGTATCTTGTACATCTTGCATACTGAAATTTTATTTGAAAAATTTGAAACAGATATTTTTTCTGCATCAGAATCCATTTCTAAGGAGAACATTGCTGCTGCCTTATAACCCCCTAGACTTGACACTATACTCCCAATAATACTAAAATTATTAACATTTTTATAAACCTGAAATTGGACTTACATGAGTCAGTGATCATATTAGGATTGGCCAAACAAGAAAATTGACCTGCTCAAAAAGTATATTCTTTTCTTGTGACAATTTGAACTTTCAAATCGTCAGGAAGGTAGTGAGAGATCCAGAATCTTTGCAGAACATTCTCAGAAGCCATTTAAGGATGAGACAAAGTACATTAATAAGACTGAGTGATCCAAAGATACAACATAGAGCAGTGGAATTACTCTCAATAAAAGTACCCTAAAATCCTTGATTTTACACATCTTAATGATTTTATACTTACCTATAGGTACACATTTTATAGACATACACATTTATATGTAAACACATATCCATACATTAACAAGTACAGAAAAATATGTATACACACATGTATATATCCTCCATAGACAGACAATAACTCCCATTACTGTAGTGCTTTAGGTTTTACAAAGTGCTTTATGAGGAAGGGATATCAAGACTGTTGCATTAAGAGAATATAAGTTCCATGTGCTCAGGAATTTAGTTGCTTCAACTCTAAATCCTAAGGAGAACCAATAAACACTGCTGAATTAGACTTAATCTCATTTTACAGATTAGAAATCAGAGATCTGGAAGGATTAACTGATTTACCTATAGGCATGTAACATAAGGGTTCAGATTCAAACCAAGGTCTTATGATAACAGGTCCAGAGATCAGACCATTCATCATGTTGTCTTTCATGTGGAACAAAAATGAAAGGAAGAAAAGGAGGAGAAGAAAATAGGAAGACAAAAGAAAAAGATGGTAAACAGTATGAGGGAATAGAAAAAAGAAAAAGAAAAGGAAAAAGAAAAGTTTCTATAACCTCTGAAGACACATTAACTTAATTTTTTAAAAGAACTTCTAATTTAATTTAGGATATAATCCAAGAAAGTGGGATGAATCTCTAACTCTAAATGGGAGGCTCTAGAACCTTCAGCAAATTGTGAAAATTATATGGCCAACAAACCTTACAAAGTATAAATGCTTGGTCCTGAAAAAAAAAATCTTTATTGGGAAAAACTGTCATGGAAATTGCTATAAAAAGTACCCTTTCCATTCTATTATGGGAGGTAAAAATTCCTGGCATCTGGCTTCAGACACTTTTTGTATCTAATTTAATAAGAAACACAACTAATTGGTCAAACGCTATCAAGGACTGGTGTACAAACCAATGTTTTTGGCTGCCACAAGAAATAAGCTTTAGGTTTGAGAATCAGAACCATAAAACTATCATGAGCAGGAGGAATTCTGGATTAAATAATTCCATTTAAAAGCTTACTTGACACAGAGAGGTTTTGGGAGACAAGTCAATTCAATAACCCATCCCTGTTCTCATCACCCATGACTTTTTCCTATTAGCCTGAAGTTGGGATATAGAAGTTCTGTAGATCCTCAGAGCTGCTCATGGTCCGGAAAATGACTGTGAGAGATGAGGGAATTCTTAGGATAGG
Source organism: Antechinus flavipes (assembly GCF_016432865.1). Taxonomy (NCBI): domain Eukaryota; kingdom Metazoa; phylum Chordata; class Mammalia; order Dasyuromorphia; family Dasyuridae; genus Antechinus; species Antechinus flavipes. The sequence goes on along the minus strand of NC_067402.1, from coordinate 298,526,093 downwards.
TTAAGAAGATGAAGGAGTGGAAGCAACCCAAATATGGGTCACAATGCTTTCAGTTCATCTTTCTCCCTTTGGCATATCATAAGTGATTAAATTTTTTTGTAAAAACAAATTTATGTTGCCCATCTGAAAGAAGGGGAGAGTGTTTCAGTTCAAGAAAACAGAAAAAAACAAAAAAAAAAACCCAGAAAAATGAATTAAGTAGCATTATGAGGATTTTGAACATACACACACTCATGTGATTACATGTTTTATATATGTTTATATAGCATTAATTTGAAACAGGTATTTTTTATATGAAGTAAGAGTGTAATAATGGCTCTAACTCCTTTTTGTCAAAGGGACTAAGGTGGCAGAAAATAGACTCAGGAGTCTGAGGAATAGACATTGAGAGCTGCCCTTTTGGCATTGTGAAAGGAAAGAAAGGGATGTCAACTAGATGTCATCATAGAATTAAAAACAAATTTCCTTACTACTGATGTTCAATTTAAAACTCACATGAGCAACTGCCCCCTTGGGTCCTTCTTGGATGAGAATCAGGTCTGGGACAGAAGACAGCCAAAACTCATGAGAAGCCAACTTACCGTGGTCGTCTTTATCCGTCCTCCAGGCTGGGTGCAGGTCCAGCCTGATCTATTGATTAACAAGTCGCAGCCTTCTCCTTCTAAACAGGGAAGCATGTCACACCACTGCTTGGTTTTTATGATTCGTGCTGTGGAAGAAAAAACAGAGGTATTGACCAATAAGTTTTTTCATGTTGATTTGTGGCTATTTTTTTTTATACTGACTTTCCAAGCAAAACAGCAAAATGATGTGGTGCCAAGATGGTGGAGAGTGTACAGGTCTTCGAGCTCTTCCTGACTTTGCTTAGAATCAAAAGCAGATTGTGTCTCTGAATGAGTTTTAAAGTGATAGAACCCACAAATATTTAGAGTGTAACAACTTTCAGCAGAAGATATTTTGGAAGAACTTCAGGAAAGGTTTGTTTTAATCATGCAGGGTCAGAGGCAGCCCAGCATAGGTACATCATAGTGTGACCCAGGGTAGAATGGCCTCCACACATCAGGGAAATCTCTTTGGAGTCTCTCAACCCAAATACAGCAGTATTGGCTATTCTGTCCTGGTTCAGAAGCCAATGGATCAGCAGAGCAGCTGTGAGACCTCCAATGCAACTATAGAAAGCAAGTAGTGAGTCCCTAAACCCCAGCATAACAAGCAGGACTTGGCCACAGCAATGTCCACCCAGCACAAGAAAGAATCCTGCAGCACCAGCCTCAGTGCAATGTGAAGCCACTGTAACCTTTAGAGGAAGCTTGAAACAATGTCCCCTTTGCCCTAATAGCATATCTTAACCTTTTAAAATGAGAAAAAAAGCAAAAAGAGCTCCGACCATACATAGCTTTTATGGAGAAAGGGAAGAACAGACCTCAAACCCTGAGGACACTAAAAGCAAAATGTCTTCACATGAAGCCACAAAGGGTGATATGACTTGCTCTCCAACTCAAAAAGCTCTCTTAGAAGAATTCAAAAAGGTTCTTAAAGAGAATTAGAAGAAAAAGGAAGAAAAGCAAATGAGAGCTTTGGTAAATGAAACAGAAATTTCTGAAGAGAATCACTCCTTTAAAAATAGATTTAGTAAAAAATGGAAAAAAAAATAACTCCTTAAAAATAGATTTGGCACAATGGAAAAAGAAAACAACCCCCTAAAAAAGAAAAATGATGAAATCGAAGGAAAAAAAAAACTCATTTAAAAATTCAATTGACCAAATGTAAAAGGAAGTAAAAAAGTTAACTGAAGAAAATAATTCACTACAAATTAGAATTGAACAAAGGGAAATGAATGACTTAATGAGACATCAAGAATCAGTCAAAAAAAAATCCCCCACAAAATAGAAGAAAATGTAAAATGCCTCATCAGAAAAACAAATGACCTAGAAAATACATCCACGAGAAATAATCTAAGAATTATTGGATTACCTGAAAACTACAATAAAAAAAAGAACCTAGATATTATCTTTGAAGAAATCATCAAGGAAAACTGCTCTGATGTCCTAGAATCAGAGGATATAATAGTCATTGAAAGAATCCACCAATCACCTCATGAAAGAGAACCCCAAATGAAAACTCAAGGAATATTGTTCTTAAATTTCAAAATTATCAAATCAAGGAGAAAATACTGCAAGCAGCCCGAAAGAAACAGTTCAAATTTGAGGAGCCACAATTAGAATTGCTCAAGATCTAGCAGTTTTCACCTTAGAGGATCAAAGGGCCTGGAATATGATATTTCAAAGGGCAAATGATCTTGGACTGCAGCCAAGAATCAACTATCCAATAAAATTAAACATTATCTTTCAAGAAAAAAAAGGTGGATATTCAATGAAATAGGGAATTTTCATTTATTTTTAAAGAAAAGACCAGAGTTGAACAGAAAATCTGATCTTCAAATACAGAACTTAAAAGAAACATAAAAGGCTAAAAAGAGAAGGGAAAAAAAAAACATGTTTTCTAAAGGTTAAAATATTTATATTCCTATAGAGAAAGATGATATGTTTAACTCTTAAGAACTGTATCTTTGTTAGGGGTATATTTAATGGATGTAGATATAATTTAGCTTTATTGTAATGCTATAAAAAAGAAACTAGAGGTAGAAAACTGATTGTACTGGAAGAAGAGGAAAAGAGAGGTAAATTACATCACATGAAGAGACAAAAAAGACCTATTACAATTGAGAGAAGGAAGCAAGGAAGGATGAACATAGTATGGACCTTAATCTCATCAGATTTGGCTCAAAAACAGAATATCAGACATATTTAGTTTGATAGAGAAACTTGACTCACCCTACTGGATGGAAGAGAAAGGAAAGGGGGAGGCTAATAGAAGGAAGAGCAGAAGTTGAAGAGGAATGGGATAAGAGATGAGGGGCTGTAAAAGAGGAGAGCAGACGGAGGGAGGTAGTAGTCAGAAGCAAAACATTGGGGAAAAGGGAAGGGGGGGGGGAAGAAAGAGAATTCCCTAAATAATAAGGAAAAATAAGAAGGCAAGGGATACATTAGTCATTTAACTGTGAATGTGAATGGGATGAACTCTGCCATAAAATAGAAGTAGATAGACTGGATTAAAAGCTAGAATCCTACAATAAGTTTACAGGAAACATATATAAAACAGAGTGATACAAAGATAAAAGGCGGGAGCAGAACCTATTATGCTTCAGCTGAAGTTTAAAAAAAAAAAAAAAGCAGGGGTAGTGAGCCTGATCTCAGATCGAGTAAAATAAAAACTAGATCTAATTAAAAGAGATAAAGGAAACTACATTTTGCTAAAGGGTATCCTACATAATGAAGTAATATCAATACTAAACATATATGCACCAAGTGATATAGCATCCATATTCCTAGAAGAGAAGTTGAGAATTGCAAGAAGAAAAGACAGTAAAACTATAGTAGTGAGGGATCTCACCCTTGCTTCATCAAAACTAGATAAATTGAACCCCAAATTAGTAAGGAAGAAGCTAAGAAGGTAAATATAGAATTTTAGAAAAGTTAAGTATGATAGACCTTTGGGAAAAATTGAATGGGGCAGAAAGGAGTATACTATTTTTGGTGATGGTACATACAACTTACACTAAAATTGACCACATATTAGGGCATAAAGATTTCAAAATCAATTGCAGAAAGCAGAAATAATAAATGCAATATTTTCAGATCATAATGCAATAAAAATTACATGTAATAAAAATAGACCAAAAATTACTTGAAAACTAAATAATCTAATCCTAAAGAATGAGTGGATGAAACAACAAATCATAGACACAATTGATAATTTCATCCAAAAGCATGACTATAATGAGACAACATACAAAAATTTATGGGATGTAGACAAAACAGTTCTTAGGAAAAAAATTTATATCTTTAGATGCTTACTTGCATAAAATAGAGGGAAAAAAAGTCAATGAATTGTGCATGCAACTAAAAAAGCTAGAAAAAGAATAAATTAACCCCCCAATTAAATAACAAATCTGAAATTCTGAAAATAAAAGGGGAGACTAAAGAAACTAAAAGTGAGAATACTATTGAACTCATAAACAAATCTAAGAGTTGGTTTTATGAAAAAAAAACTCAACAAACTGGATAAAGCTTTAATTAATTTAATTTTTAAAAAGGAAAGAAGAAAATCAAATTGCTTGTATCAAAAATGAAAAAGGGTGAACTGCCCACCAATGCAGAGGAAATTAGAACAATATTAGAAGCTACCTTGTCCAACTGTATGCCAATAAATCTGATAATCTAAGTGAAATGGAGGAATACCTACAAAAATTATACATTGCCCAGATTAACAGAAGAGCAAATAAATTGCTTAAATTGTCCCATTTTAGAAAAAGAAATAGAACAAACTATTAATCAACTCCCTATGAAAAAAATCTCCAATTCCAGATGGGTTTACATGTGAATTCTACTAAACATGTAAAAAACAATTAACTCCAATACTATATAAACTATTTTTTTTAAATAGGAAAAGAAGGACTTTTATTAAATTTCTTTCATGGCACAGATATGTTTCTGATATCTAAACCAGGTAGGATGAAAACAGAGAAAGAAAATTATAGCCCAATTTCCCTAATGAATAGTGATGCAAAAATCTTAAATAAAATACTAGCAAAGAGATAACAGCAAATTATCACCTGAATAATACATCATAACCAAGAAGAAATTTATACCAGGTATATAGGGAATATTAGGAAAACTTTTAGAATAATTGACTATATGAATAATCAAACTAAGGGAAATCACACGATTGTTTCAATAGATGCAGAAAAAATCATTTGACAATATAGAATATAGGAATAAATGAAATGTTTCTTAAAATGAACAGTAGTATCTATTTAAAATCAATAGCAAGCATTATATACAATAAGGATAAATTAGCAGTATTCCAGTAAGATGAGTAGTGAAACAAGATTGGTCATTATCACCATTACTGATCAATATTGTATTAGAAATGTTAGCTTTAGCAATAAGAGAAGAAAAATAAATTTAGAGTAGGTAGAGAAGAAACAAAATTATTATTGTTTATAGATGACATGATGGTATATTTAAAGAATACTAGAGAATCAACTAAAAAAACTACTAGAAATAATTCACAATTATCAAAGTTTCAGGATACAAAATAAATCCACATAAATCACTGGCATTTCTATAGGTTACCATTTCTATAACTTATATTCAATAGCAAGGTAAACAAAGAGAAATGCCATTTCAAATAATTGTAGATAATATAAAATATTTGGGAGTCTACCTGCCAAGACAAAATCAGGAATTATACAAAACACTTTCTATAGAAATAAAGTCAGATTTAAACAACTGGAAGAATGTCAGAATATAAAGTGCTTATAGGTACACTGAGCTAATATAATGAAAATGACAATTCTATCTAAATTAATCTACTTATTCAGTGCCATACCAATCAAACTGCCAAGAAATCACTTTACAGAGTTAGAAAAAAAAAATAATAAAGTTCATCTGGAAGAACAAAAGATCAAGAATTTCAAGGAAATTCATGAAAAACAATTGTAAATGAAGATCTAAAACTATATTATAAAGTAGAGGTAATCAAAACCATTTGGTACTGCTAAGAAATAGAGTAGTTGATCAGTGAAATGGGTTGGTTACAAGACACAGCAATCAATGATTATAGTAATCTAGAGTTTGACTAAACCCAAAGACCCCAGCTTCTTTGAAAAGAAATCAGTACTTGACAAAAATTGCTGGGGAAATTAAAAAGCAGTGTGGCAGAGACTAAACACTGACCAACACCTAATGCTCTATATCAAAATCAAGTTGAAGTGGGTTCATGATTTAGACATAAAGGGTGAAACTATAAGCAAATTAGAAGAACAAAGTATATTCTACCTCTTTAAGATCTGTGGAGAAGGAAAGAATCTGTGGCTAAAGAAGAACTAGAATACATGATGAAATGCAAAATGGATAATTTTATTATAGTAATTAAAACAATTTTGTACAAACAAAACCAATAAAAAAATAGAAGGGAAGTACAAAACTTGGAAAAAAATTTTTATCCAAAATTCTGATAAAGGCTTCATTTCTAACATATATAGAGAATAGACTCAAATTTATAAGAATATGAATCATTCTTCTTCAATCGATAAATGGTGTAAGTCATATGAACAGACAATTTTGAGATGAAGAAATTAAAACCATTTCTGGTCATATGAAAAAATGTTCTAAATCACTATTAGAGAAATGCAAATTAAGACAACTCTGAGACATTACAAACCTCTCAGATTGGATAAAATGACAAGAAAAGATGATAAATACTGGAGAGGAGGTAGGAAAACTGGGACAGTAATACATTTTTTGTTGGGGTTGTGAACTGCTCCAACCATTCTGGAGAGCAAGATGAAACTCTGTCCCAAGGGCTATCAAACTGTGCATGTCCTTTGATCCAGCAGTGTCTCTACTGAACCTGTATCCCAAAGAGATCATGAAAAAGTGAAAAGGACTTATGTACAAAATGTTTGTAGCAGCCCTTTTTGTAGTGGCAAGGAACTGAAAACTGGGTGGATGCTCATCAATTGGGAAATGGCTGAATAAATTATGGTGTAGGAATATTATGGAATATTAATGTTCTACAAGAAATGATCAGTAGGAAAAGGATGATTTCAGAAAGGCCTGGAGAGACTTACATGAATCAATGTTGAGTGAAGTGAGTAGAACCAGGAGAATATTGTACACGGCAACAAGATTATGCGATGATCAATTCTGATGGACGTGGCTCTTTTCAACAGTGAGGTGATTCAGGCCAGTTCCAATAGATTTGTGATGGACAGAGCCATCTGCATCCACAGAGAAAACTATGGGGACTGAGTGTGATTCACAGCATAGTATTTTCACCTATTTTGTTGTTTACTTGCTTTTTGTTTTCTTTTTCATTTTTTTTCTTTTTTGATCTGATTTTTCTTGTGCAGCATAATTGTGGAAATACATATAAAAGAAATTGCATATGTTTAACATGTGCTTGCTGTCTAGGGGAGGGCATGGGGGAAGGGAGGGAGAAAAAAATTGAAACACTAAGTTTTGCAAGGGTGAATGTTAAAAATTAGCTTAGCATATATTTTGAAAATAAAAAGCTATTATTAAAAAAGCAAACAAAAATCAGCAAAGTAATGCTAGAGGGCTGTTCTGAAACAGGGAATATTTTCTCAGGTATTCTCCTCTGGGAATACATAGGAAAGTGAAAAAAGGATTGGATAATGAGTTGTAGGCACTCAGTTTAAATTATTGTTATGACTAGGCAGTGCATCCACAGATAGATCATCTCATCTCTGAGCCTCAGCTTTCTTATTTATAATATGGAGGAGATAAGTTCTGCCATTGGCGTTTCCTTCCACATATAGATCTTTAATGCTAAGTTCCTTAAAATCAGAGATATTTTTAATTTCATTCAATTTAAGAAATATTTATCAAATAACTTTCAAGTATAAGTCTTTAAAGACTAAAAAATAACAATAGCAAACAGCAAAACAGTTTATTGCTCTTAAGGAGCTTCAGTTCTATTAAGAAATTATGCCCAAAATCCTGCTTCCATTTAGTCTCAACTCTAAATCTACTTTCAAACTGTAGGCCAAGTCTGTGACCTGTTGGTATAAAGGACTCCCAGAAGAAGGAACTCCCTTTTCAAATTCAGATTGCCATCTTCTTTGCAATTCATAATCTCAGAGAGAAAGGGGAAAAAAATACAAATGGCCCAGAACATTCATTTATTTATTATTATTTTCACAAGACCCTGAAAGGTTTGATAATATGTCAGGGGCAAGATTTGAATCCAGGTCTTTTCAGCTATGAAATCAGTTTTCTATCCATTGTATTTTGTTGTTGTTCATCTGAAGCTGTCATTTCTAGTCATACCTAACTCTTCATGACTCCATTTGGGGTATTCTTGGCAAGGATACTGGAATAGTTTGCCATTTTCTTCTCCAGGTCATTTAAAAATAAGAAAACCAAGCAAATGACTTGCCCAGATTCACATAGCTAGGAGGTGGAAGGCCAGCTCTGAACTCAGGAAGATGAGTTTTCTTAACTTCAGATCTTGTACTTTATCTACTGTGCCCTGTACTGTGACTTTTTCTATCCAATTATGTTCTTAGTAAATTCTGTCTCTCAAATAATTTGTCCTCACCCTACCTCCATACATACTCAGGTTTTGTCTTTCTCATTAGCCAGGAGATGGTAGGGACTGTGTCTTGTAGATATGTATGAGAAATTGGGAAAAGATGGGCAGAAAAATACAGTGTAAGGGTTGAGCTAGGGTCACGTCTGAGATTCAGAAAAGAATCTTGTGCACATACATAGCAACAAACAATGTCCCAGGACACTTCCACTGGGAAAACCAGACAAGTGTTTGAATCAAGAGAAGAGGGAAGGCTGGTTTTATAAAGCACAGCCTTTGATTTTCCCTCAGTTTTCTAAACACCATATTTTCTGAAGTCAGTCACGTCTTCTCTTTTTGTTTGCCTCCCTTTTTCGGTAACACAGAGCTGAGGAGCTGGAAAAGATTATACTTTTCTCATATTGCAAATGGGGATGCTCTAGCTCAGAATGGGGAAACACCTGTGCAAGGAGTCATGGAGAATCAGTCCTAGCAGGAGTCCCAGGTTCTTTATGCTCGTTAAGATACATCCCATAATAAGCACTTCATAATCCTCCAGAAATGTACTTAAACCTGGGACTTCCTGCTGAGGCTGTGTGAATGACACAAAGATTTGTATCAGGATCATAGGGTTAGTTAGTCTCCCAATTTTACTCATGAGGAAAGTGAGGCAGAGAGTGGTGAGCTGACTTGATTCAGATTCTCAAAGCTAGTAAGGCAAGATCTAAACTCAGACTCCACCATTCACTGTACCATCTCAGAAGAATTGGAATCAGATGGATTTAAAATGCTGATTAAAATGCACACACACATAATCATGGATTAATTATATACAAATACAGATACAAATGGAAATATAGCCAATAAGGGAATTCATTTTATTTGACTAGATACATTGACATGAACACTCTCTCTCTGCCTCTGTCTGTCTCTCTTTCTCATTTGATTATTCAATTGGGGATGGAGGAAGTTGGGAAGTAGGGGAATGCTTATTTAGTGTAAAAAATTAAAATGAGGGATTATAGTTTTTGAAACCTCTCAGGATTATGACAAAAGAATTTTGTAAAAATCTTCTGGCTCTTCATTATTGGGAGTTTTTGTAGTTACTTATAATTATTTTTTGAAAAACAAAATAAAACAAAAATGAGGCAACAGGAAACTTTTTTTTTTTTTTTAAGGAAATCAGGTTTGGAGAACAGGATAAACTGATGTATGTCATTTCCATATTTTGATAGCAGAGTAAACTTAAAGTTTGAAGAACTTTGCCTCCTACTTGGATGAAAAGCTAGCATCTTTAGGAAGGATGAAGATAATGGAGCCTCCATCTGAGGATCAAGTAGAACCTGAAGAGAAAGGGAATAGAAAGGATCTGAGATCAGGCCTAAAGGCTTCAATCTGAAGTCACAGAAAAGTACCATGTTCCAGAAAAAGGTAGAATCATTTATAGGACTCAGTGCCTTTGCTGGACCAAGTAGGAACTTAAGGCTGTCCCAGGAAGGCTGTCTGCTTTCAAGATTTCAATGTCAGTCCTACCTGACTGATCCTGGCTACTGCTGGCAGCATTTCTCTATGAAGGAAATGATCCTCTCTAAGCAGTGGCAGGGGCACAGAAGCCCATTTGGGCCAGGGAACTAAGATGTTGTGGGGGAGTCCTGATAAAGAAGATTTTTGGGGAAGGGATGGCAGGCTGGATTGTGCAGGGACTGAAATGGATGCCTGGGGAGTTTGCATTGTGGGGCAATTGAAGAATAGGACTGATGGTGACAGACTGAGGTGACAGCTTCATAGAGCATGGATTTGAAATGGAAATAGAAAAAGGAGAAGACAGACCTTTTAACCATCCATGCATTCAAGCAATATAGTTATTAAGCATCCATAACTTGCAAGGCCCTATCCTCAGTATTAGGCATAAAAAGTTGTATCTATTGAGGAAAGGAAGGAAATAAGTAATTATTAAGCAATTATTCTGTTAGACGCCATGCTAAGTGGTTTACAAATATCTTATTTAAGCCTCACAACAACCCTGGGAATTAGGTGCTATTATTATTCTCATTTTACAGTTGAAGAAACCACAGTAAAAACGTTAAATGACTCACCTAGGGTCACACAGTTAGAATATATTTCAGGCTATGTTTAAACTCAAGTATTCCTGATTATAGACCCAGTGTCCTATCCATTGCTCTACCTAGCAGTGAAAAGGAACTTGACTTAGTTCAGGGGGCATTTATTAAATATCTCTTAAGTGCCGATTGCTTTAGCAGGGACAAAAGACATACGGAGGTATAATTTTGAGACAAAGAGGGAACCACAAGTGCAAAGAAGCAGTCCAGATAAAGGGCTTTGGGAAGTCTGAGCATGTGGCAATCCCAATGGTCCAGGTAGGAGGGGATAAGGATTTGAACAATGGGGAGCAACAGTAACAGGGAGTATCTTAGAACAGAGCTAGGTCCTATACATGGAAATCTCCTTGCCTGAGTGCTCTGGGACAATGAGCAATGATTGAACATTTATTTCTCCTGGTACCTACAAAAAACACACACCAGGTTCTTCCAGTAAAGGTCAAATTCTCTCCTCCATTCTTGTTTCACTTTTGGAGTTATACATTGGTCAAAAGCAGCCTTGTCAGTCGGAGAATTTGGCAAAGCTTCTTGAGGGCAGGGCAGAGGCTACATCTTCATCTACATCTCCACTCCACCTAAAATCACTTGCAGAAAATCCTCTACATAGTCAGTCCCACAATAAATATTTTTTGATGTAATTGGAAAATGGGATTCTAAACATCTATTCCCATCTCCATCAATTTCAACTGTTTCTGAAGATTCTTCCTTTGATCTCTGACTTGATTACTCATTGGCTGAGTTCTCTTGAGAGTTCCTTTACTTGGACATCCATTATTCATCCAGAAAGATGCCAGAAAATTTTTTTCCTTCAGTCTGAATGTATCATTTTGGGTGGCATTAAAAAAAAAAAAAAGGAAAGAAAGCCTTGCTCAACATTAATAAATACAAAAAAATTAAACCCATGAAAAAGATTCAGGATTAAAATAGATAGACTCACAAATCCCTCAAAATCCTATTTGCAGTGGCTGAGAAAGGAATTTTCTAAATAAGAAAAAAAGGATTTGACTATAGCATCCATCTCCCTAGGATTCAGAAAAGAGGAAATGAAGAAGTAGGAGCTTGTTTGAGAGTCATGTGATAGATGCCCATCCTAAGGAAGAATTCAGGACACAAATAGATGGGCTGGCCAACACAAATGGATGGGCTGGCCAAGTACAGGCTCTATTGGTTAAAAGGCGGTGGTGCTGACAGGACGCCACCTGGGTCACAGTGATTTCATAACCAGCCATAGTACGTCTTCAGAGAAGTGATTTGTTGGGCTGGCCCAGTGGCCTTGGGCATTAATCTCCTTTACTGCTCAATGAGGAACAATCACAGTCTAGGACTGTCTTTTAGGGCAGACACAAGTGCTTGGACAAAGCCCAAAGAGAAAATCAGAAACAGGACTAATTCACAGAGGGCTGGATGGACTTAATTACAGGCAAATGCATCACTGCACAGAAGGTAACAAAGGGATTCTAGGACAGGAACTCCAGAAGGAGAAATCTCAGAATAAATGACTATATACCAGAAAGAATACTGCTAATGAAGTTTAAGGGCATGGATTTGAATTTCACATTTGCTTCTTGGGTTACCTTGAGCTAAAAACTTAAACTCTGTGAACTTGAGTCTTTTGATCTGTAAAATGGAAGGGCGGGATTGGAGAGAACCTAAAGGTCCCTTTTAGCTTATTATTATTATTATTATTATTATTATTATTATTATTAATCTGTCTTATTCATTCTATAGAGACCAATAGAATGTAAGTTCTTTGAAGCAGAGACACTTTGGAAAGCGTATCATTTCGTTCTGAGTGTCTACAACAAAATTTTATATTATTTATATACTTTATAGTAGGTATAAAATAATAGTTTGTTTGAACTTCATTGAGCCACGAGATTCTTTCTTTTTTCTCTTTCTTTCTCCTTCTCCTCTTCCTCCTCCTTCTCCTTCTCTTTCTTCTCCTTTTATTCCTTCTCCTTCTCCTTCTCCTCCTCCTCCTTCTCCTCCTCCACCTTCTTTTATTTTGATTCTGAAGTTCTGAATTTTAATTCTTTTGTCATTTACTTTTACCCTCATGCCAGTTATCTCCCTTCCCTGAGACTCAGTTTCTTCATCTGTAAAATAAAGGGATTGGCTGTGATAGTTAATTGAATTCTATAATCTGTGATCTGATGAGAGAGATCACTTATACTGTGAGTGATTGGGTATGAGTATGGAAGAGGCTTCAGAAGATCAGGAAATCCCTTTGGAAAAAAGGTAGTATTTATATATTTATATTATAAAAGGGTCAGATTTGGGAAAGACAAACAGGTAGAAGATTGGCCACTGTTTATATTGTCCTTGGCTATGATCAGCCCACATACAAAAAGTAGCATTTATTCCTCTGGAGACATTTTAGGAAAAATCTTGCCTAGAGAGAGCATGTTCCAAGAAGGATAATCAAGATGGTGAGAGGCTGGAGACCCTGACATAGGAGAAGGAATCAAAGGAACTGGGAGTGCTGAACCAGGAGAAGTTGAACCAGACAATGGAGGCTTAGTCTGTGCTCCAAGGCTGGGGGATGATTGGGCTGAGGAGGGACATGGTGCTTGTCTTCAAATATTTAAAGGGTTGTCACAGAGAAGTAGAAACAGGTTCCTTGAGTTTATTATCTCTGTGTATGTGTGCATTTACTAACTTTATATTACTATTTATGTTATATTACAGAATTAACTTTATATGAATGCTGTCTATATTTTTATAGAAAGCTATTTTCTTTTCTGTGAGAATGCCAGCTCCCTAGAAGAATGGATTTTTTTATTCTTAGCAGCTAAGCATCTTTGTATCTTATACTAAGCATGTAGGTCCACAGTAGGCTTCTTAAATACTTCTTAATTAAGTGATCACGGTACAATGAAAGGCAATGAATTGACATGAAGAGATTTGAGTTAAATTCATAGCAATCAGAAGTGGAATGAGCTACCTCCTGAGCTTCCCCTCATGTGATGCCTTCAAGCAAAGATTGGATAACCATTCCTAGGGTCTGTTGGAAAGGCTATTATCAATCAGGTACACATTGGGCCAGAGGAACTTGGGGATCTGTTTCAATTCTAAGAATTTGTCATGGAATCAGAAACCATCATAGACATAGAGACATAAGTGGTGCAGTGGCCAGAGTCCTGGGTCCGGAGTCGGAAATTACTCAAATTCAAATTAATTATTAAATACTTACTAGCTGTGTGATCCTGAGTAAGTCATTTCATCTTAAGTGCCTCTCTGGTAGGTTTCTATAATTGAATGCTTATTCTTACCTCCAGATGCTGTTTATCACAGCACCTGGAAAAGACAAGCACTTAATAACTGCCAGTTGAATTACTAACTGCTTGCACTGGTGAGAGAGTGCAAGTCAGATTTTGTGGTGGACTGTTATGTTCTGATTATTCTTGCTCTTGCCTTCCACTGAGTAAATTTTATATTATGTTTATTCCTGGTTTTGCCTTCCAATAAGTAACAGTCAAGATTATCTCTCTTCCCCCTTCCTCCCCCCCCCTTTTTTTGTCTTCTAGTTTAGGAAATATTTTATGTTTTAGAGTTAATGGTGATATGGTGACTGATTTTGAATGAGTAGGATATTGATAGGGGCTTAGGACCTATAATACAGTGGTAAACAACAGGACTGAATCTCTTCCCTATGGCTGACCTTCTAGTGACACTACCAGGACTTGACATCATTGGTACAGTTAGGATTAACAAGTCAGCCAAAGCTGAGATGCAGGTGGAGAGAGAGAGAGAGAGAGAGAGAGAGAGAGAGAGAGAGAGAGAGAGAGAGAGAGAGAGAGACAGACAGACAGGAGAGGGAGAAAAGAAGGGAGAGGGAGAGAAAATGAGAGAGAATACTGGGAAGGACTGGGCTATACATATAATCAGCAAATCTCAGAACAGCCTCAGGGGCCATCCAGTCCAATCTGTATCTCAGGAGGAAACTTTCTACAACATCATTCCCAATAAGGAGTCAACTGACTAACATCTGAAGACCTCAAGTGGTAAGGATATCTTCACCTCCCAAATGAATGCGTTCCAATTTTAGATACTTCCAATAGGAAGGTTATTTTCTCATACATTAAACTACCATTACTGTACAGTGTTTATCAGTTCATCACTTTTCAGATGATCTCCAGAAACTCTTCTTCCCCCAAGATCACATCAACTCTGAAATTCTCTCTCCCTCAGTACCTTCTATCCTTTGGATCCCTTTCTCCCTCTGATTGGAAAGTCAAAAGGATGGAAATCAGAGAGCTCTCCTTGGAGCCTCTATTACAGGAGGTAGCCTAGGAAAGGCCCATTTAGTATCTGGCTACAGGACTTTATCCCCCTCTATACTTGATGTCCTTCCTCCTCATCCCCCCATCATGCTTAGGACTTCTCTTTATTTGTTGTTTTCCCTCATAAGATTGTGAGCTCCGTGAGAGCAGGGACCATTTTTGCTATTCTTTTTATCTCCAGTTGTCAACAAAGTGTCTGGTACATAGTTGGTATCTAATACGTGTTTATTGACTGACTGAGTCCCAGTCTGCCTTTGGAGGTCACTCCAGATATCTGTCCTTCCACATGATCATCATTCAAGTGCTTGAAGACATCTAATATGTCCTTCTACCCTTTTTTTCCCCTCTCAATGATTTTCAGTTCCTTCATTTGCTTCTCATACACTAGCCCTCTGGATTGAAAACTCAACAAAAGTCAGTGGTGTAACACGGCTGCCCACAATGGGAATGTGATCGCAGATTGTATTATGAGAGACTGAGCTTCCAAGATGAGGCACTAATTTCTTCAGTTAATAATGACTTTTCATAAAAGATTTCATATAGAAAATGACTTTTCAATTCTCTAATCACTTATTACTTACATAGCACTCTACAAAGCATCAAGCAACTTATAAATATCCTGACTGTTGTCATTATTAACAAATGTTTATGTTGGTCTACTTCACCCTCTGAAAGTCTCAGGTACAGGAGGAGACAGTATTTTTCACCTATTTACAGATTCCCACTTACAACAAGTTCTTCAGCCAATGCAGGTATGGAGAGCACTAGACTTGTGGTCCAGGAGACTTGGATTTGAATTTAAATCCTGCTTCCAATACTTCCTACCCAAGACTTACTTAGCCTTATTGTCTCAATTTTCTTATCTGTAAAATGAAGATAATAATTTTGCTCAATTCTCAAGGGTATAGTTAAAGTCATATGATATTTGTATATCATTGTATAAATATATAATGCTACAAAAATATAGTATATTTATATGTACTATATAAATGATAGCAATGATTATTATCAGGGATAACACTAGCAACATTTACATTAATAATAATAATAATACAGTAGTAGAGCTGTATGACTTGACATGCCCCTTCATTTTTCTAAGCTTGCTTCCTCTTTTATCAAACGGGGTCCATAATCCTGGCATCCCCTTGCTCATGAGGTGTGTGGATGGACCAATGGATTGGGCAAATGAGAACAACGTTTGTCAATTCCCCAAAGGGCTGTTCATCTGCAAGGGGCTGGTCCTCAAGGAGACTAGGGTTGCTCTCTGTGCCCTGTGGGCTGGGATTGGATCGGTGGACGCACAATGCTTTTCTGTTCACTCATCTCCTGGCTTCCGTCTCTCACCAGCTGTGCCCCCCCACCCCGAGGCCATGCCCCCTTCCTGCTTAAAAGACCCCGAGTCCCAGCCCAGAGCCACAACGCCTCGCAACAAAAGGGCCTTGTCGGCCGCAGGGTTACAGAATTAGCTCCCATCTGCTCCTGGGGGAAATGTCTTTCCCATCCATTGCAGTGGTCAGGAAAGAGACCCCCAGAGTGAAGAAGGGCCGGACCCATGAGTGATGGAGAAGGAACAGACAGGAGTAGCCTGGGAGCTTCTTGCTCAGCATCCACCTTCACAGGGCACATTGTCAACGCCCGGCACCTCGCTGGCACAGAGTCTTAGTGCAGCAATCTTGCAGAGTCCTTGCTAATAATGGCCAGAAAGCACAGGGCCAGACATTCGGAGCTGGAGGTGACCTTAGAAAAATGGTCCTGGTGCCCTAAAGCTCTCTTATTTATAAATGAAGAAACTGAGATTCAGAGCAGGTAAGCTGCAAAGCCAAGAATTCAGACTTGGAGCCCCTGACGCTCCCATGAGCCCCTGGCCCTGCTGTGGCCACTTAACGTACCAGACTGGGACATTCAGCCCTGGGCTTTTTGCATCTCCTGCTTGGCTTGGCCACCCAGATAAGAGGCAACTGAATTAGTGCTCTCTGTTATGGGCACCTCTCTCAGACAGTCACGAAAGCCTTTGGAATAATAAAATGATGGAGGAGGAGAGGGGGATGGAAATATGGGAGTAGGGATTAAGCACATACCGTGTGCCAGGTACTGTTAAGTGATTTACAATTATGATCTCCATTGTACATGACAACAGCAATATTATACGATGATCAATTCTGATATACGTGGCTCTCTTCAACAATTCAGACCAGTTCTCATGGTCTTGTGATCAAATGAACCATCTACACTCAGAGAGAGCTTCTATGGGAACCGAGTGTGTCACAACAGAGCATTCTCACTCTTTTTGTTGTTGTTTGCTTGCATTTTATTTTCTTCATCATTTTCTTTTCTGCTTTGATTTGATTTTTCGTGTACAGAAAGATAATTGTATAAATATGTATGCATATATTGGATTTAACATATATTTCTGCCATGTTTAACATAAATCGAACTAGGAGAAGGGGGGACTGAAACATAAGATTTTGCAAGGGCTACTGTTGGAGAATTATCTAAGCATATGTTTTGAAAAATAAAAAGCATTAATTAATTAATAATTATGATCTCATTGAATCCTTATGAGATCCCTATGAGGCAGGTTCTAATACTACCCCCATTTTACAGTTGAGGAAACTGAGGCAGGCAGAGAGTCAGTGACTTGTCCAGGGTCACACAAGGAGTAAGTGTTGGGGATGACTTCAAGCTCAGACCTCTATCCCTGTGTCACCAGCTACTTCAGAATATGACAACCTCAAGATGGGGATTAGAAATTCTGACCTTATTTAATTTATACGTTAACATATTTAACATGTATTGGTCATCCTGCCATCTAGGGGAAGGGATGGGGGTAAGGACGGGAAAAGTTGGAACAGAAAGTTTTGCAATTGTCAATGCTGTAAAATTACCCATGCGTATAACTTGTAAATAAAGTAAATAAAATTAAAAATTAAAAAAAAAGAAATACTGACATTATTAGATGACATTCTTATAGTGCTTTGGGGAGCCAGAGTCCTTTATGGACATTTGGAGCACTCCATTCTTACAAGCACCTGATGAATTACACAGTATTATTATTATCTCCATTTTACAAAAGTGAAAACTAAGGCCAGAGAGAGAAAGTTCCTTTCTTGTGGTATTATGGGAAATGAGTAAAAAAGCAAAGGCACGAACTCCATCGATCTGAAACCAAGTCCAAAGGTCTTTCTTAGTACTCCATCATGGGATGTCCCCAACTTATAGAATGCCCCCAACTCACTTCTTAAGAGAGAAAACATGTCTGTACACACGGAGCAGATGTATGCGTACACATGTGTTGTGTATGTACGCATTCATATGCACATATGTGTGTGTATCATGTGTCACATACATTATTAATAGAAAAGGATAGACTTGATAACCTATTTACCTTAAATCCACTAGAGAAGGAAACGGCTAATCACCCTATTATTCTTGCCATAGACAATATGATTCAGAGAGAGATAAAGAGTTAGACATGGCTGAACTGAACAAGAATAATAAAGTGAATATACATATAAAAATTGTAAACCCAATAAATAAATCCAACAGAAATAGAAAATTCTGAAAATTACAGGAAAAATAACTGTCAGAAACAAAAGGAGATTCACTAGTTTAAAGTATTTTTGAGTTCATGGATCAGTTATGGAGAGGAGGAAAACCCTTGTTTAGGGACCTGAATTCAGATTTTCCCTTATATTTGTCACCTCTGTAAAACTTAACAAGTTATTGGATTTCCCAGAGCCTGGGATCCTTGTTTGTGTGAGAGAGATTTCCACAGACTGACAAAGGAGTGGCCTATTACTGCAGTCTGCGGCCCATAAGGTGCCAGCACCTCGTTCCTCCCTCTCACCCTTGGAGCAGAGAGAAAACAGCCTGGTTCTGAAGCTCAGAGATGAGTAGTCACTCACAGGATGGAAGAGCTCTCCTCCCAATGGGCATTTCCAAGCACTCAGAGAGCCCACAAAGTCAGCAGAGGAAGAGGGGAAACTTCTTGGAAGTCATGGGGAATTGTCCCTGCTTTTCTTATCCCACACTTGGAGTCTCTTGACTTCTGAATACAATATCCCAGACCCTAAGAAATTAGGAAAGGGCTTTTATTTCTACAAACACAATTATACTGGGACAGCAACCAATAACTTGACTAGAGCTCTTGGCAACGGCTGCCATCTTGCTCTCCAACAGATCCCTGACCCTGCCTTCATGACCCAAACAACAGTTATCTTTATAGGGCAGTTGGACACCTGGACAGACAAAAGGGGACCTACCTGACCAATGAGACCTGAGGCTGCCTCTTCTGGCTTCTCAGAAAGAAGCAGTAGGCATGATATAAGGGGGGAGGGGGGAATGAATCCCTTTCTACCAGCAGTCCAAACTTCCATACCAAAGGGGAACCCTTTAAGGACACGGTATGGGAGGAGACTATTTTAAATCATTTTCCTTGATGAGGAAAGGATTCTGAAATCATGTTCAAATATCTCTAACTCTAACCCTGAAGCCTATGATCTCAACACTGAACACAGAAGAGTTTAGCTCAGCTCAGGTCACTGAAATACTGCAGGAGGCAGTATTCTGCCTTGATCAGAGGGCCCTAGTGGACCCTATACTCGATATGGATCAATAGTTTGATATGGGAGCTGAGACAGTGAATGAGAAATCATGCTACATGAAGTAAAACAATGTGTCTAGAATGAGGCAGGAGTGATGGATAGGGAAGAATTGTCCTTTTGTACTTATTCATTCAAAAAATAGTTTAAAGCACTTATTAGAGTAGTGACCAAGGACATCTTGTTCAGCAGTGGGTTAGACTAGAAAATTTCTTTTTTTTTTAATGGCATTTTATTTTTCCAAATACATGTAAAGATACTTTTCCATATTCATTTTTGTAAGATTTTATGTTCTAAAATTTTCTCTCTCCCTCCCTTACTTCCCTCCTCCCTAAGACAGCAAACAATCTGATATAGTTTATGAATATGCACAATCCTTTTAAGTATATTTCCATATCTGTCATGTTGAGCAAAAAAATTCAGACCAAAAGTGGGAGAGGGGTGGAGTGGAGAAAGAAAAAACAACAACAAACAAAAAGGTAAAAATATTATGCTTCAATCTGCATTTAGATTCTAGTTCTCTCTCTGGCGTTTTCCATCCCAATAACTCCTAAGAGCCCTTATTGCCCTGGGACTTAATAATCTCAAGAATCAACCCGATTCTTACACCTCTGCTTAAGGCAGGAACAATATAGGTCCGTCCGTCCGTCCTTCCTTCCTTCCTTCCTTCCTTCCTTCCTTCCTTCCTTCCTTCCTTCTTCTTTCCTTCCTTCTTCCTCTCTTTGTTTATCTCTCTGTCTCTTTCTCTTTCTTTCTTTCTTTTATCATGAATATTTATAGAATATCTATTTTATATTAGATACATCATTAATAATGGTTGGCTTGACTTGGCTGGATGCATATACTTGCTTAGACTAAGAAAATCTGTTGCCCCAAACTAAGATGCATCTGCTGTCTCTCCTTCCCACTGACTGACAGCCTTCTCTGGCTTCCCCGACACCTCTTGGAGACCAGTTGAGCACACACCCAATCTGTACTCAGAAAGGAGGGGTCGGGCTCCTCCTATGTTCTCAACCTCTCAATGATGAGGCTCATGTTGATAAAAATCACTTAAGCCATAAAATTTCCCTCTGAAGAAAATAGACAATGTTATTACTCAGGGAAGCCATTAACTCATGGCTTTGTTAAGGAATGTTCAAAGCAGAGTTCCTTACCTCCCTTCATGAATATAAATTCTCCCCATAAAACCCATCCCCAGGCTTGGTGCCATCTCCCTCACAGGCAGATGGGGAGCCTGCATCGTCAGCAGGACCGAGCTCCTCAGGTGTGGGGGCAGCAAAACACAACATGGGGTAATTTGGCAGGAGTAATGGGGTGTAACTTGCAGGGGCCCACTGGGCATGTGGTATGTGTGTATGTGTGAATGCATGTATCTGTTTGTGTGTGTTTGAGAGACCCAGACACAGACACAGAGAAGGGGGGAGGGAGGGATAGAGGAAGGGGAGGGAAGGGAAGAGGAGAGAAAGAGAGGGAGAGAGACAGAGAGAGACAAAAAAAGATACACAGAGAGAGACAGACAGACACAGAGACAAGAGAGATTCAGAGACAGAAGGGGGGAAGGAGGAAGGATAGGGAAAAGAGAGAGGGGAAAGAGGCAGAGACACACAGAGAGTAAGAGACAGACAAGGAAGAGAGACACAGAGAGAAATTCAGAGACAAAGACACACAGAAAGACAGAGAAGGAGGGAAGGAGAAAGGGAAGGAGGAAGGAAGAGAAGGGAGGGGAGAGAGAGAGAGAGAGAGAGAGAGAGAGAGAGAGAGAGAGAGAGAGGAAGAAAATAGACTTTTTTTTTTTTAAAGAGGTGTCCTTAGCTTCAGTCAAAATGCCTAGAAGGAAAGGTAAATCAGGCAGAGGCATAGGAAACCTCAAGTACTATAGATCTGAAAACCACAGTAGAGTCCCAGATTTACCCTTCAAAAATATGACCTCAGATGAGCTAGTTCTCCTTTTTGAGCCTCACTTTCCTCTTTTGTAAAATGAGGAAGGCTGAACTGGCTGACTTCTAAGGTATCTTCTGATTTAGATCTATGACTCTATACCTGAATGTCAGTTAAATGTAAACTTGGCAGGGACTTTACAGGAGCAAAGGTGACCAAAGAAGTCATTCCTTCACTTTACACATCAATGAATAACTGAACAAGCAGGCTCACAAAGATCAGGAAACTGAGGCTTCCCAAGGTGCCATTGATAAGGTTATACTGCCACTAAGTGGCAAGACCAGGATTGAAACTTCAGAGTTTTTTCTCCTTCATGACCTGAACAGCTGAGTCCAGGATGGGGAGAACAGGTGGGAAAATGAAGAATCTTTGCCTGGGGGTTACAGGAATCCCTAGCTAACCTCATTCCTATCCCCTATGAAAAAATACACTGAAATCCTTAGTAGTGGTATTAGATTATGATGAAATGTGAGATCAGGTCCTCTGAAAAGCTCAGACTGATGTTACAGCGCAGAGACAAAATTCATTTCATAAAGTCAGAAGAAGGAAAGTAATGTTGATCTTTGATTCACTTGGCAATATTTTTTTTATCTAATTGAAGTCTGACAGTTTGGAAGAGGGAGGGCCAGGATACCTGAGCTCTCTGTCCTCAGTACTAATGGTTTCTAAGTTATTCTTTGTTGTTTAGACACTAGGCTAAAAAAAATTGACTAACATGGTCTTGGAAGGATGAGTTAATTTATTGATTGTATTTTAAAATTTCTGCTTTAACAGCTTGCATATTTCATACAAATACAGTGATAGTGGAGGCTTAAAACAACCATTTGGGGAAGCAAATTAAACTAAAGAAAATGACAAAATGTCTATTCCCTTTAGCTTGAAAATCTCACATGCATTTATTTAATATTTTGATTTTTGCCAATTACATGTAAAACAATCTTTTTCATTTGTTTTTTTTTAAACTTGGAGTTCCATGAGAAATATGTTTCAAAGGATTGTACATATTTAATCTATATCAGATTGCTTGCTGTCTTTGGGGAGAGGAAATGATAAGGGAAGGAGAGAGAAAAAAATAAAGCGCAAAGTCTTTCAAAAACTAATGTTGAAAAATATCTTTACATGTATTTGTCAAAAGAAAATGCTATTGAAAAAATTATCTATTTTCCTCCTCATCCCCACTTACCACTGAGATTCAACATGTATTCATTAAGTACTTGCTATGTGCTCACTCCTCTCCTAAATAAAAAGGTACAGATAGACTAAAACTGTCTTTATCTTGGATAAAAATTAGATCCTCATCCATTGGGGAATCACTAAATAAATTATGACATATGCATTCCTTTGTCTCAAGAAATGATGGATGTGATGAATTCAGAGAAGCATTGAGAGATATATCAATTAATGCAATGCAAAGTTAGCAGAGCTAGGAAAATGAAAGGCATAAAATCATATGCATGAGTTTGGCACCCCAAACACGGAAGTATGTATTATTATAATGGCCAAACTTGGGCTCAAAGGAGCCCTTCCCTCCCCTTTTTTTATAGAGATGATGACTATGGGCATGGAACCCTGAATACACTGAATGATTCAGTTGATTGATGGATTAACTAGAGAAACTACCTTTTTCCTTCTTTTTTTATAAAAGATGGATACATGGGGGTGGGGATATTTTTTGGAAATGAAAAGATGTAAGAAAAAGATACTAATACATTTTAATGGGGAAATTATTATATGTTCTATAGGCACCAGAAGCAGCAACAGGGACAGTAGACATTTTGGAAACCTGGGCATGATGTTACTTTTTTTTTTCAGATAAGTTCTGTTATTTTAAGATTCCCTGAATGCTTGTAAAGAAGCTTATTGAGGGCTAGTAACTGCTCCCTATTTGCATGCAAATATATTAGGTGCTTTGAAAAGCCACATTTCAGATAATGTGACTTAGGAGAAAAACATTGAACTTAAAGAAAGTATTCCAATAGTGAGTCAGCTACTTAATGGTCATGTGATCCAGAATTGGAGTCAACTGTGGCAAAATCCCTAATGTTCTGGGATCTCAGTTATTCATTTATTAAGGGAGAGGGTTAGATGAGAGCTAAGCTTCTTTGATTGTAGGTCTTATTTCCATATATGATTGTGTAACAACCCCCAACGTGGGGAGGGTCACAAAATTATTATTTATTATCACTAAATGTTTGGTTTGTATAGCTATTTTATATAGCTGGGGTCATGTAAAAACTTCTCAGATGAAAAGGGTTCATAAGTAGAAAAAGTTTAAGAAGCCCTGGACTAGATGTTGATTAGTCTCACCAAACTATGATGCTCAGTGTTCTAGGTTGAAAAGTTCTACTCATGTCCAACATGTAATTCTATGTTCTCTAGATCTGCATAAGATTCTGCTTGGCTTTAGATTGTTCCCATAGGACTATGTCTTGGAAAAATGAAACTTGTATTTGGAGAAAAGGACTGGGTTAAGAGACAGGAGAAATTCTTATTTCTAGCTCTCTGACCCCGTACAAGTCACTTAAACTTGTCCCTCAGACGTAGTTTTCTGTAAAATGGGAATAAAGATTCTTGTACCATTTACCTTATCCTGTTGTGGTAGGAAACATGCCTTATAAAAATTATAGAAAACTGTGTTGATTTTACCATTGTTGTTAGTAGTAATATTAGTACACAGATCATATTCCTTTATTTAATTTGATTCTAAATTAAATATTGTGAATTAGGGAGCAAAAATATTCTTCATTTTCAGATGAGGAAACTGAGGAGCAGGAACACAAATTATCTTGCTGAGACGCATCTTAAATCAGGATTCTGAACCACTTTTTGATTTTTCATAATTTCATTCTAAGTCAAAGAGACAGACTTCAACACCAGATGAAAAGGAGTTAATATTCCCAAAGTTAAGCCCAAAGGCATTGTTCATAGAACAGCCTCCATGAAGGTACCAATAGGCCATATTTTATGTTTTCATACTAATGATATTTCCCTGTTTGTTAGTCAAAGGTAATTAGATCTCTCAGAAAAGATTCTCAAAACAAAACTCCTTCTATCTTGGTTTGTGACTTGAGGCAATATGAAGCTCTGGGCTTACATCAGAACAGCAAAAAGTCAATAGAAATCCAGCATTTCAGAATCACAGGCTGTTACTGAACAAACTAAATAAATGAAAAGTCATACT
This sequence comes from Antechinus flavipes, assembly GCF_016432865.1. Lineage (NCBI taxonomy): Eukaryota > Metazoa > Chordata > Mammalia > Dasyuromorphia > Dasyuridae > Antechinus > Antechinus flavipes. The sequence continues at coordinate 298,501,810 of NC_067402.1, read as the reverse complement.
TAATAAGTGTGGGTGCCTGAGTTCCAGCTTCTTGGCAAAGAGACAAGAAACCCTAGAAGGAAGAGTAGCAGCCCTCATATGAGAATAAATTGGTACGGGGAGATAACCCATAGAGCTTTAAAATCTGAAAAGACAACAAGCAGGTAAAATAAAAAAAATAAAACATAAAAATTTGATTTAAAGATAAAAAATAAAAATAAAGAAACAGGTAAAAATACTGGATTGAATCCAATAAAATGTCAGCTACCAGGCTTTGAAGTAAAGTCTTAGACTTTAGTTCAAAAAGTCAACTGCAGAAGAACAGAATAAGGGATATGTGGTTAAGATGGAAACTGAGCTGCAAGGATTACATAAAGGAATTCAGAATGTTAACCTGGAAAAGAGTGGGGGACAGAAATATCTCTTTCTAAATTTATGAAGGAATATTACATGGAAAAATCTTCATGTGTTTGATCTCAGGGGTCATAATGGATGGATGTGTGTCTCTGTGTGTGTACACATGCATAGGGAAGGAGAACAAACAGGAAAGAAACAAATTAAAGATTATTAAGGGGAAATGAATAATTAAAGATTTCTTCAGTGGTCTAGGTGACTTTACCCTCATCATTGGAGATATTTATATAAGTGGCAGCTGGAAGACACTTGGTATGGATGTCAAAGACAGAATTTGGAGATTGGGTCAGAGTTGGATGAGATTTTTTTTTTCATCCTGAGATCCTTTGAAGTTATGTAAACATCTATCCATTTTAGGGAATTGTACTTAAGGCTCAAACAGTGCGATAGCCTTAGTCTAAAGACAAAATCTAAGCCACAGAGACCTTCTCCCTTTGAATTGTCTATCTTCCAAAGCCTTCAAAGTTTGAACATCTTCAAATTAATTTTGTCCAAAACATAGGATTGGGGTTCTGCCATCAAGGAGCTCAGGAGCTCCATCACTCTGGTGCTGAGATTGATAGATCTGTCCTGTGGTCCTATAAACCATGAAAGGCATCATGCAGAGGAAGAAGAGGCTGGGTTTGTCAGGAAGCCAGGAGAGAAATAGGCTTGAAATGGAGTCCTGATGAATGAAGCGGTTGTTAAGCATCAGGAGCACAGGCATGTTAGACATTACCAGGATTCATGATGCAAACAATTAGATCCGAGAGAAACTATTGGATCCCAGCCTGAACCCACTGCCATGAGGAAATGATCACCGTGCAAGGGAAGGCAAAACAACAACTTGGTGAATCTGCAGGTGATCAGAAAAATGCTTCATGGACAAATGATTGATAATCTGGACGTGGAAGAATGTGCAGAAATTAGCAGGAAGAGAATAGGAAGGAAGGACCTTCCAGTGATATAGAACAGCATGAGTAAAGGCAGGAGAACAGAGTCCATTTGAGAGAACTGGGAACTGTCTAGTTTGGCAATGAGAGCTAGGACATAGTGGGGAGTTATCTGCGAGAAAGTAATCAGGCAGGAGATTTAGGAGGGTGATTTTTTTTTTTTTTGGTTGTTGTTGTTCAGTCATTTTTCTATTACATCTGACTCTTTATGGACATATTTGGGGTTTTCTTGGCAAAGATACTGGAATGGTTTTCCATTTCTTTTTCCAGGTTGATCAAGTATAGATGAAATAGATGAAGAAACTGAGGAAATATATATGTTTATCTCCCTTGAATTCCCATTCAAGAGCTTTCTACTATTTAATTAATATGGAGGTTCCATGAAAGATGGGGCCTGAAATAAATAGAAGAGCACTAATCCATTCCATCATGTGCCTTAGTGGAGCTCCACCTGCTGGAAGCTCCACCCAAAGCTCTAGAAATGCTGAGGGTACTGCAGAGAAGATAATGTCTTGTTCACAGGGGATCCACCTGAAATGAATGAGGAAGATACATGGATGGTAGAGGAATATCTATTCAGGAAGGTAGCTCTGGTGACAACTTTTCTTAAATCTCTTCCAGCCTCTTTATGAATATGCAGATTCTGATTAATGCCAACCAGTAACTGGACAGGGTGAGGGATGTCTTTATAAGGAACACCTTCCCCTAAGCTTCCTCCAGGTACCACATGGGGCATGGAGGGAGGCAGTTGTAGCTGGTCAAGAACAAACCCTTCAATGAGCAGATTTTGTCATCATTCAAGATGTATTTGTATAGAAGAAAGAGCATGAAAGGACATGTGTGATCTGAAAATAGGCAGATCATCACATGCTGAATAAGGGGCAACAGAAGGGCAGGTAGAATTAGCTTTGACAAAATTTCAAAGAAAATAGAAGCAAGTCCTCCTTTTGTATAGGTGCTCCATGGAGAATTGATGGACAGAGAAATAATACCAAAGGCTAAGGGAGAGTAATATGGGTGCAGTCTTTACCAGTAAAGAGAGTGAAGCCATCAAAAAAAAAAATCTTATAGACATTGAATTAATGACATACTAACTTGTGAGGAATCATCGAATTACTAAATTGAAATCTGCCTCTTTGCAACATTGGGACCTTCTTTCACTGCCTTCCTTCAAGGCTCAGTCTGCCCTATGGAGCCAAACAGTCTAATCCCACCTTTCCGCCCCAATGACACCTGGACTTTCACTTCCTCTGATTCTGGAATGTCCTGGTGAATTAGCTATGTAGGTCTCTTTGCAATTTTTTCATTTGTTTCTTCTTTGTTTTTTTGTTTCTAGTCTCTCTCCTCTCTAATTTATCCTTTGTAATCTGTCAAATTCTAACTCTAAATACCCATATATTTGGTTTAATCATGCCACTTTTTTGTACCTTCAAGGAGTCCTGAATGTCTTAAGAATCCAAAGTAAAATTCTCAGCTTGGTCAAAATGAAAATTCTCAGGTTGGCCAAAGCTAAGTCACAGTAACAGTTTTACTTCTCAGCATCTGCTTTCATTTTCTTTATACTGCAAGCAAATGAAAGGTAGTTTGAGTTGCTCTTCAAACTCAACCTTCCATGTTGTAGCTTCGGGAGCCTGCATGAGCCATACAATTCCATCCCCAAACCAAAAGTCTTCTCCTTCATCACTTGTGCCTCTACCTATTCTTTCTTCTGCAGATGAGATAATACTTCCTTTACAAAGTCTCTTATTATCCCCCTCTAGAGAGTAAAACCCTATATTGTATTCAACAAAGTGGTTGAGATGATACCCTTCTCTTTAATTTGTGGCCAAGGAAAAATCCATGACATCTAATTCATGACTGTTTATCTATATTCCACAGTTCTTAGATCTCCCTATTGTTGCATCCTCATCTTTTGCTGGAGTCTCATTACCACCCTCAGACTAGTGAGAGATTTAGAAGAGTTTAAGCATATCGTGTCTGCTACTACATATCCATCCAATGAAAACTGCCATTTTAAACACACACACACACACACACACACACACACACACACACACACACACTCCACTGATGTCTAGACAGATGGACAAAGACAAAAAAGTGTGATTTCCCTGATTTAAAAAAAGATTTATATAGTCCTTCTCAACCATAAACACTAAGGCTGTTCATCCACTTAGCAGGCCCTCTCAGAAGCCACATGGCCTCCCTTTCCATTTACACATGGACCCGTAAGATTTGCCCACCAGATTGGAAAGATGAGTCATTGATGGGAAAATCTGGGGACCTCAATGAGAAATCTCTGAACAGATTTACACTCATTGTCCATTCAGCCAGTGGAAGGCTAGTCAGCCCTTCCCAATTGTGAATGTTGGCCCTGAACTGCCGATATTCCACAAAACATGCACTCCAGTCCATACCTGAGAATCCCAAAAGTCAGCCCTGTTGATTGATCAGTAATTTAATCCTCTACCAAGTAGAAAGGAGAGAGGAAGAGAAGACATTTTTCTATTACAATGAAAATCAGCAAGACCAAACTCTGGCTCTGGGTTCTTGAGTTCAAATCTAGCCATTGACATTTGAGCATACCATGTAACTTTAGCCAAATCAATGCCACCACCATCCCTCACCTAAAGTTTCTTATTTGCAAAATGAGGCATTTGAACTGTTTGTTCCCTTCCAAGTAGATAATTCAGATCCTCTAAGTAGATTGTTTATAAAATCTCTTCTACCTCTGCCTCCAAGAGTCTATGATAATGTCAGTGAAGACAATACAATATTATTTGTAAAGTCCTAAGTAAAATGCCCCATTTTTGGTAACAAGTGTTACCATTCTCATTTTATGAAGAGAGAAACTGAGGCTCAGAGAAAGTAAATGGACCACTTGGGCTCACATGGCTAATGAGTATCAGAAATGGGACTGTAACTCAGGTATGTCCTGATTCTAGGGTCCAGAGTTCCTGCTCCCCTCTTGGCTTTTATTTACACAAACAAACAAAAAAACCTAAATAAACTGGTTTAATTATAAAAGAGGTGACAGATTCACAGAAAGGCTCAAGAGAAAATGACTAAGAAGGGGATGCATTCAGGTGACCAAAATTTTACTTAAAACACAGTGATAGTCAGATCCTTTATTCCTCATTAGCTTGATCTTAGTTGGGAGCTATCCAGTAAGTGTGGTGCTACCCCAAGACAACGACCTATTGACGTCTTGTTTTTTACAATAATCTTGTTAGAAACTTCCCTTTAGATCTAAGGGTTCCTAACCTGGCACCAAAGAGCTTGTCTTTTCTCAATGTTTTGACTACTGTATTTCAGTATAATTAGTTTTCTTTGACATCGTCTGTATTTATTGTGTATTTAACACCATATTTCTGAGAAATAGTACAAAGCATCCCTATCTTATAGAAATATTAGTTCAGTTATGGAATATTATTGTTCTGTAAGAAACGATCAGCAAGATGACTTCAGAAAGGCCTGGAGAAACTTACATGAACTGATGCTGAATGAAATGAGCAGAATCAGAAGATCAATGTACATAGTAACAAGATGATTATATGATGCTCAATTCTGATGGACATGACTCTCTTCAACAGTGAGATCATTCAGACCAACTCCAATGCTCTTGTCATGAAGAGAGGCATCTACACCCAGAGAAAGGACCGTGAGAACTGAGTGTGGCTCACAACATAACATTTTCACTCTTTTTGTTGTTGTTGTTTGCTTGCATTTTATTTCTTTCTCATTTTCTCTGGTTTGATATGATTTTTCTTATGAAGCAAGATAATTGTACAAATATGTATGCATATATAGGATTTAACATATTGCTATCATGTTTAACATATATTGGACTACTTGCCACCTAGGGGAGGGGGTGAGGGAAGGGAGGAAAATTAGAACACAAGGCTTTGCAAGGGTTAATGTTGAAGAATTAGCCATTCATATGTTTTAAAAATAAAAAAGCTGTAATTAAAAAATAAAAACTATCAATTCCATTCAACAAATATTTACCAAACATCTACTGTGTGGACCCATGGCCAGAGAAGTCAGGGAAACACATAGACATATATACACACATATATAATGTATGTATATCATCTATATATGTATATATATATACATAAGTAATGTATGTATATATCTACATATGCATATACACATAAGTTATCTATGTATATCATCCATATATGTATATGTGTATATATATTTATACACACATAATATATATATATGTGAAATATTAATCACCTACTAAGAAGAAGATAAGTGGGAGTGGAGAGACCAGAAGTGAAAGCTTTGTGAAAACCTAAGGAGGACTTATGACATGAAGATAAAGGATTTGGCCTTTGAGCTGAGCTTTGGTAGAAGAAATCTTCATAGAGGTAAGGGAATAGAAATACCCTTCCAGGCTACACTGGTTGACAAGTCAATATGGTTTCTACTTAGTAGCCCAAACTACCTTTTCATTTTGTGTCCCTGGGTGTGCTGATTTTGTTGAAAAGAGACTATTTTGGAGTTGCTGGATATTATCAATAGTATTCTATTCAGGCTTTAATGTAAGAGAAGGCAGTTTTCTTTTCCTTTTTATAGAAGAACCCTCCCTCCCTTTCTGCAGTAGACTTTGTTCAGGTACTTGAATGTCATTCTTTCTAAAACCTCCAAACAGGTGGCTTAGATACTTTTTTTTTTCCTAGGCAGCCAGCCCTTGAGCAGATGGCTGTGGGCAAGAGCCAGGAAGTTTCCAGGCCAGCAAAAGCAAGATTTGCTCTGTCCAAGACTGAGCTGAGGGGGCTGCCAACCATTCAGGTCAACCTGCTGACACTTCATAGAAAGAACCCATCTGGGGCTCTTTTCATATCTGGGCCTGATTAGCTAACAAGGAGAGTGTCTTTAAAACAATGGCAGCTAGGCAGTCCTTGACATGGAGGTAGAGAGGGAGATTGAGAACAATATCAAGCCCCATGTTTCACATTTTTCCCTTGCTGATCCCAAATGGGATCCTCTCCATTAACACTGCAGGTTTGTAGGCACAGGTCTTAGAACAAGAATTGATCATAGCAATCACTTTTTCCCTTTCCCCCAATATCTTATTTTTCAGAGAAGGAAATTAAGATTCTGAAAAAAGTTAGCTCTCTAAGACATACGTGTGCTAATGTATGACAAAGTCAAGATTATATTATGTGGTTTGAAGTCCAATTATATGCAGAGGTCTCCATCCACTCTTTCTTCTTCCATTTCCACTTGAAGCTAAAGCTTTGGTGGCTGAGTACTAAAATCTCCTTATATCTGACCAGACCAAGCTTCTTTCCAATACAGGCTGTAGCCTAGCCAGAAGTGATCTAAGAAGATCCATCTTGGGATCTTCACCTGCTATATAACCTTCTGTTCCTTCAAGGCTAGTTGTAACCTGTTCCATCAAATTTCCGTAAGTTCCATCAGGTTGAAGTCTTCTTCCCCACTTCATGTGCATAGATCCTGTTCATAGAACTTTAGAAACTTGGGATCATGGATGTAAAACTGGATTTTTACACAGGTCATCCAATGACACAAGTGCCTGTGTTATCCCCATTGGACCTTCTGTGTCCATGTCAGATTTCCCACATAGACCCCACCTTTATAGTGTAGGCATTTAAAATATTAATTGCAGTAGGGAGTAATGGAAAGCCTGCATTTGGAGCTGGAGTGAATGGCTTCTCCTCTACACTAATGGCCTCTGTTGCACTGAACATAGGTTCTTTCATCCTTCTGGATAACATTTCTCTTTTCTGTAATAACTGGGCAGTTGGATGAAATGGTTTCTAAAGTCATGACTAGCTCCAAGTCTTAAGATCCTATGAAATGTTTGATGAGTTGGACTGAATTGTGATCAGAAAAGAAAGGACCATGGAGAAAATTATTCAGCCAAATGGCTTAGGGAGACAAACTCTCCAAGTTGGTCCTACATATGAATAGTAAAACCCCCATGGAAGGTGTCTCCTACTCATGCACAAATGTAGCCACTAGGATGGTGGTTGTGGTCCCTTCTATTACCACACTGGATAATCCCCGATAATTACAAAGTGTTTGGGAGAACTATTTCCAAATTAATGGAATCTGCTCCTCATCGTACACTGGCCTCCTGCTCAAACATATTGAAGCTTTTCAACTGCCTGCTATCACCTTTGTTGCCAATACCAAAGCCTGCATGATGCTTTGTACACAGTAAGTACTTAATACATGTCTACTCGATACTTGCAAATGACTGAATGATAATAAGAAAAGCTGGTATGCTTAAAAAAAAACTTTTTAAGTTTTCTCCATCAACTAATCAATATTTATTAAGTGCTTATTGCATGCCAGGGATGGTGCTAGGTAAATTCCAGCACTGCCCACGATCGTCTTGGAATGGCAGAAAGAAGCAGTCGGCAATCCGAGAACCATGCATGAGAACCAAAAAAACAATTTGTCTGAATCTTGTCAACTGGTTTTGAAACCTCATGAAGGCAGGGCTGGAAGAGTGGGGGAGTTTCCATTTCTCAATTGGATATCCTTAAAAGGTAAGAGGGAAGCAAGGGTATTTAAAGAAGAGATTCTGATCTAAGATCTAACTAATCCTAAACAAGTCTCTGGCCAATTTCTAGCCATATGAAAATATGTTCTAAATCACTATTAATCAAAGAAATGCAAATTAAGACAACTCCAAGGTACTATTTCAAACCTCTTAGATTGGCTAAGATGATGAGAAAAGATAATGCTAAATGTTAGAGGGGATGTGGGAAAACTGGGACACTAATACATTGTTGGTGGAACTGTGAATGGATCCAATTATTCTGGAGAGCGATTTGGAACTATGCCCAAAGGGCTATCAAATTGTACATATCCTTTGATCCCGTTGTCTCATTACTGAATCTGTATCTCAAAAAAATCTTAAAAAAGGAAAAAGGAACCACATGTGCAAAAATGTTTGTACCAACCTTTTTTGTAGTGGCAAGGAAATGGAAACTGAATGGATGCCCATCAGTTGGAGAACAACTGAATGGTATATGAATGCAATGGAGACTTACATGAATCAATGCTAAGTAAAGTGAGTAGAACCAAGAGAACATCGTATACAGCAACAACAAGATTATATGATGATCAACTGTGATGGACTTGGCTCTTTTTCAACAATGACGTGATTCAGGCAATGGAGAGAGCCATCTGCATTCAGAGAGAGGACTTTGAGGATTGAATATGGATCACAACATTGTATTTTCACCTTTTGTTGTGTTTGATTGCTTGTTTTTTTTTTTCTTTCCCATTTTTTTTCTTTTTAGATTTGATTTTTCTTGTGCAGCATGATAAATGTGGAAATGTGTTTGAAGGAATTACTTATATTGGACTGCTTGCTGTCGGGAGCAGGGGAAGGAGGGAAAAGGACTTGGAACATGCGTTTTGCAAAGATGAATGTTAGAAGCTGCCTTTGAATGTATTTTGAAAGATGAAAAGCTATTATCATTATTTTTTTAAAAAATTATAAATTTGGGAAGGTTTAATGCCAAAAAAAATAAAAGAAATCTGTGGCCAGATTCCAGTGGGTCTATGAATTTAGATGGGGAAACATATTGTTAAGAATCAAATGAAATCATATTTGTAAAGTGCTTAGCACAGTGTCTAGCATATAGTAGACATTATAACAATTTTAGCCATTATATTATTAGTAGTATTATTCTTGTCATCTACATTTTTATTTTCTTAACCTTCAAATAAAATTAAACTGTAAATTTAAGTAAAATTTATAATTATTTAAAATTACATGTATTTAAACACCATGATTCTGAGAAGATTGAAATAAGATTTACAATAATTTAAAACCATGATTCTGAAAAGAAATCCATTGACTTCACTGCCACAGGGGACAGGACACATAAAAGACTTAGAGAAGGAGACTTGCTGTCCTGCTCCAACATGAAGGGTGTCTGCAACACAGTCTCTGGCACCTTGGTTATTTGCCATGGAGGCACCTGAGGTTTAAAGGCTGGGATTTGGGTCTTCAGTCTATTTTACCCCACAAGGAGGATGTAGAAAACCTCCTTCCACTAAAAACTAACAGCCAGAGCCCTGTTGACTCAGCGGGGTGGAAGAACAGCATTACTAGGGGAGAAAAAAGGGCTTTCTTCTGTTCCTGATGAATTCATTCCATTTCTGAGCCAAGCCTACCCAATATAGTCACCAATCTCAAGAAAAAGGCTTCTTATAATGATTACATCTGCATAAAACTCTGATAAAAAAGGGTTTAAGAGAGCAGCGGGTGACTTGTCATCCAAGGGAACCTGAGGAGGACTGAACTCTTGAATAAGGTGAGAAGATAAACTTTGTCCATGGTTAAACCTTTGAAATGTAGCTTGCGTCAGTCTATCACAATGCACAGATGCACACATGCACAAACCCATATATACAAACAAGCATGCACACACACATCCTACACCTTCAAAGGCATTTAGCAATCACCTCCATGCTTTGTTCATCACTATTAATGACCAAACTAATCTTCTGCTTGCAGAAAAGCCACTTTTAATTCAGAGGATAATCAGATCCCAAAGGGATGCTCTGTTACCTTGCAGTCACAAATACCCTGCTTCTCCCTGGGATTTGCTGGAACAAACACAGACAACACTTACCCAAAAAGGGCTGAAAGGTTTACTTGTTGTTTTTGTTGTTGTTGCTAAATTAGCTTTAACAACATGTGGAAAAGAAAAAAAAAAATCTCCTGCTCGTAAATTGGGAGATCGAGGTCACGTAGCAGTGAGGGCTCATCTTCCAGGGCGATTGTGGCTGGTTTGAGAAACCTCTCAGAGTTCGAGGATTTTCTCAATGTACCACACAGATTCAATCAATCTTAAAATGTCGCAAGGATCATAGGATTTGAAGCTGCAAGGGCCCTTAGACATCACCTTTCTGAATTCCATCATTTTTCAGATGGGAAAACTGAAGCCAATAAGGCCCTACAGATAGGACTGAGTTGCCAGGAGGACTGAGAGGTCGGGAAGGAGAACATGTATTTATAAAGTGCCTACTATGTGCCAGGCCAATATTATCTTATCTGATTCTCATAATCAGATGGAGAGGAAGAAAGATATTCATTTTACAGTTGAGGAAATTGTGGCAGATTCAAATGACTTACCCAAGATCACACAATTAGTTACTATCTGAGACTGAATTTAAATGTAGGTCTTTGTGACTTTAAGCCCAGTGCTCTGGCTACTGGACTATATACTCACACGGGTGTGTTTGTACATGGTCAACTAGAGAATCTGCTTTGTTTGGCTTGACACGTTTGGAACGGGAAGGAGAAATTTGTCATTTGGCTTCTCTGGGAATATTTTCTCCTTGTACAATGGAAATAAAAACTCTCGCCATGCCTTGTCCCATTGGGATTTTGTAGAGGTCACATCACAGAGTCACAAACTGTGATCATCAGAAGCTACACCAATAGCCAGCCGGCCCAATTCATGCTTTCCATGAATTCCATTTAAAACATCACTGGCAATACAGAGACGTAGCCAAGACTTAACATAAATACAACTGTACAAGATTTTGTTGAAATAAAGCAAGAGAAAAGGGAGCTCACAAGGTAATAGGGGAGTAGGGTGGGGTGGACACATGTAAATAACTAACTACATACAAAGCACATACAATATAATCAGTATAATTAGTCCCATAGATGCCCGGAACTGGAAGAAACCTTATTGAATCCAACTTTGTGCCATATGCCATCTGTGACTGGGCTCATCCTGTGGCTTATTGAGCATCCTTTCAGGGAAAGAGAATTTACTCCTCCACAAATCATCACTTAGGGCATCTGGGCCCATCTAGATCAGGTTACGGGTGCTGTCGTGAGAAAACATGTGCTCTTGGGTTCTTTGAAGAATGTCCCTGTACCCCTAGGCCAATGGAGCATAGTCCCACTTGCCATTCTGGTGACATCATATTAATCACTTTGGAAGGGAAGCATGTTTGAATATTCTAAAAGCCAAGAATTAAAATGTACTGGACGTTTTAGATTCAATTCAGAAAATATTTTTTTTTTTGAAAACTGAATTGATAGTACATTTTAAACATTTGCAAAGTCTTTGGCATATATTATCTCATTTGATTCTACAAATACACCAAGTGGTGGTTCTTTTATTATTCCATTTTGTAATTGAAAAACTAGGGACTTACTTATGGTCACGTAGCTGGTACAGGCCAAAGGTGAATTTGAACCCAGCTATCTCAACTTCAAATCTAGTGCTCTTCTTCTTACTATGTGCAAGCCATTTTTCAACTTGAAAAACCTAGTCTGTAGATAGAATGAAGCCAGCCTATAAATAGCATTTGAAAGCAAATTAATTCAAGACCAAGACCATGGCATTTCATAATTGGACATAATATATTCTTATATCAGAGCCTGTGACAAACACGGCATGATTCCCAGAGACCAAGGGGTAAATGTTTGCTGAATTTGTCGAAGCTGTATCCTCTGGCTGGCAGTAGCAAAGTCAGCATCAGCTGTGAGAAATCCAATTGGCCTTCAAAACCTGTCTGAAGATGGCTTTTGTGAGACCCCAAATGTGAATTATTAGAAGTTCATAAATTAAAACACACACACACGAAAACTTTCTGAAAATCTGGTCTGATCAGGCTAGGATGTAGTGGAAAAGGGGACTAGAAGGAGGGGATGGATTCTAATTCTAACTCTGTCAAGAACTGGCCATGTGTTCTTGCATTAACTGCCACTCTCTTTCAAGGCCTCAGTTTCCTTATCAATATAATGTAGGCTGCTGGCATAGAGGAATTGAAAGGGTATTCTAGCATGGCTACAACTTATGGCTCTCTGAACTGGATGATAAGTGTTTTGTGCAGTAAGAAAGGCACTATCTGTAAAGTGATAATGGAAAACTGTGTCATCTGAGAGTCTTCATATGGCCTATTATTATTTTGTGAAAGACAGATCCTGGGGGGAAATGTCAACACTTGGAGGGTCCTTAGGACTGAAACTATCAGAGTGGGGAGAGACCTTAGCACAGGGAAAGTCAGAAATAAAGGGATATTAGGATAGAGAAGATCAGAACAGAGAGGAGACATACAACAGAATATTATAACTGGTCCGTCCTTGACAATCATTAAGTCCACTTATTAGAAAGGTAAAAAACAAACTCCAGAAAGAAGTAGTAGCTCTGCTTCTGTGGATGAATTGAACAAGTCTGGGCTTTCTAAACCCCAGTAACAATTTGTAAGGTGCAAACCTTTACCTCTCCAGACTATAAATTTCCCATTTCTTCCATTTCTCTTCATGTGGAATAGAAGCTCTGTTCTTTCCAGACTAAGACATCTACCACCAAATTTAAGGACCTCATCATAACTCAGGAGAGCTGTCACTGGACACTTGGCTTCTTATCTGTCCTCTTTTTTCCCCCGTCTTCCACACAGCTGCTCAATCCATCTTCCTGAAGCTAAAGTCTCACTGTATTAAGGAACATTCACAGGGCAGTCTTAGATTTAGTTGAAATATCTCAGCGTGGCATTTAAACTTTTTTGTACTCTGGTTCCAGCCTATCTGTTATAGGATTATGGGATATTACTTCCCTTCATCAATTCCATTCCAGCAGACTGGCCTCCTAGCTGTTTTCCAGAATCCATATCCTATTTCCATACCTTTGCACAAACTGGACCTCATGCCTAGAATGCACTCCAGTTTCGCTTTCATCTCTTTGAATCCTAAGCTTCCTTCAGCACTCAGATTAAGTGCTACCTCCTTCCTCAAGTTTCTACTGATTCCCATGTTATTAAGAGTTCGTTCTTTCCGAAATTATCATGCCTCTTTTCCTTGTGAATGTATTCGCATGTTAGAATGAAAGCTTGTGGACAGGGCCTATTTTCCATTTTTGGTTTTGTATTCCTGCTCTCCCCTCACACATGTCCCTAGCACAGTGTCTTGCACGCTGTCAGTACACCATAAATATTGTTGTATTGAACTGGAGAAAGCCCAGGTCTCTTTGGGTAGAAAATACATTCACCAAAGAGATGTGTCTTTTCTCTAGAATCTCCTCAATCTGCGCAACTGCCCAGGGTTCTCTTAAGGCTAACACAAAAGAACTGAAAGCTCTTTCACATCTGAACAAAAAAGAAAGGTTTTAAGTATAGATCCATGTCTAATAACAAATAATTAGCCTAGCTAGGTTAAATCAATGGGCATTTGTGATGAGTTAGAAACCATGCTAAGCAATTGAAATCCAAGAATAAGCAAAAAGTTGAGAGAACTAGCCTCTAAGGAGCTCATAATCTCATGGGAAAGAACAGCTAATGAATCGTATTCAACAAGTGTTTATTAAATACCCTCTCAATTCTGGACACTGTGCTAGGAACTGGGATACATTGATAAAAATAAAATAATTCCTTGCCTCAAAGAGCTTACCTTCTAGCAAAGCATGAAGAGGATCATCATCATCTGGACCACTGAGTGAGCTATGTTTGTTGAAATATTACTCATGATGTCAAATCAGTAAGGTTTGTAGGAATAGAGAGCTAGAGTAGAGGAAGAACTTGAAACAAGACATCACAAATCTTTTTTTCCCTCTTTTTTAGGATTGGATTACTTTTCTTTACTCTAAAAATTGTCTAACTATTGCATGCTAAGGAAACCTAAAGGGTGAAAACCATATATTTCCTGGAGTTGTATAGGCAGATCATATGCTACATAGATCTCAGTCAACATAGATATAAAATGAACTGGATCAAAAATTAAATAGGAGAAGAGAGGGACAGATCACACTTGAGAAAAGGTTCAACAGTTTTAAACATCCCAACGTTTCTTCTCTTTAATAACAAATAAATATCTACATGTGTATTCCTTTGGTCAATAACTTTCATATTTGCCTTATAGAAAGAGTTTGGTAAACTGCCTTCTTTTTCTATTTTTGCAAATAGCTTATATGATATTGGAATTAATTGGTCTTTTAAATAGTTTATAGAATGTATCTAGAACTTCCCACTCCTTTGTGAGTTCTTTGTGGTGGGCTCAATTCCTTTGCTTTCTGATACTGGCTTGTTTGAAATCAGGAAGACTTGGTTCCATTCCTTTCTGTGACACATACCAGTTGCATGATCCATGGCATGTCTTTCACTGTTTCAGGGATTTAGGATAACTGTATAATACTGGAAATCACAGAGAGGTTCCTCCCCCCCCCCATATCTGCCTGAGTAGAGGCTGTTACCTCATCTAGAAATTTCTTATGTCAACGAAATCACAAGCTCAGTCCTGTCCCTCCTTGTCCTGCTACACTCAGCATGGACTAAATATCTTTTTTGTAAATTTGATACGTGCTAAGGATTATAGACATCACATTGAGTATGGTATTTGAGAGCTGTAAGGATCCATAGTAGCCTCGAGTCTAGTTCATACTCCAGTTAGCACTCTTTAGAACTTCTCTGACAAATGTTGCTCCAGCCTCTGCTTGAAGACTTCCAAAGATGGGGAGACTATTATTATTATTATTATTATTGTGGCTGCCCATCCTACTGCTTGACAAATCGTTTCAATTGCTAGGAAGTTCCTCCTGAACTTAAATGTTCCTCTTTGTGATGTCCATCATTGTTTCTGACCTCTTGGGCTAAGCAGAACAATATTAATCCTTTTATTATGTGACAGACTTTGAATACTTGAAGATGGTTACTGTTTCCCAGGGTCCTCCCTTTCCCGGGTTAAATTTCCCCACTTCCTTCAACAATTCCTTTTTAATATAGTTCCAAGGGCCTTTACCATCTTTACTGTTTTTTCCTAAACATTCTCTAGCATATTGAAATGCCTTTTTAAACCTGAGTGTCTAATAAGTTCCTATTTGTTTGCTATGCTTTTTATTACTTAACCATTATTATTTTAATTGGCTGATACTTTATTTCTTTTTTTGTTTGTTTGTTTTTTGTTTGTTTTTATTTGTTTTTATTTTTATTTTTTTAATTTTTATTTAATAATTACTTTATATTGACACTCGTTTCTGTTCCGATTTTTTTCCCTCCCTCCCTCCACCCCCTCCCCTAGATGGCAAGCAGTCCTTTATATGTTGAATAGGTTACAGTATATCCTCGATACAATATATGTTTGCAGAACCGAACAGTTCTCTTGTTGCACAGGGAGAATTGGATTCAGAAGGTATAAATAACCCGGGAAGAAAAACAAAAATGCAGATAGTTCACATTCGTTTCCCAGTGTTCTTTCTTTGGGTGTAGCTGCTTTTGTCTGTCATTTATCAATTGAAACTCAGGTCTCTTTGATACTTTATTTCTTAATTCAATGTTGTTGTTGTTGTTTGAAATTTTTATTTGCTGACTTTCTAGTGTTTTTTAAAATTTCATCCCTAATTTTTTTTGTTTCTTTTCTCCTTTGCTGATGAAAGTATTTAGAGATATAGATTCTCATCTAATGATTCACCAATATTCTCTTGATGGTATTCTATGGAATACCATGATCTCAGAAGAATCAAAATCCAAATGACCAAAGAATCATAAAACAATGTATGATAGGTATAAGAAGGAAAGAAATAAAAAACAAAACAGCATTAATGAGTATGAATGATCATATAAGGATAAATGGAGGATCTACAAGTGAAATTAAGCCTTTTAGGAAGGAAATGATTATGAGAGCTGGAGAAGAGGAAAAATTATAATCTAAGCATGAGAATCAGGGTAGTAAGTAGGAGGATAAAATAGGTCTGTCAGTATAAGATTTGGGCAGCAGGGGTGGGGATGTTATACAGAGAAGATTATATGACTGCTCTAAAGCAGCGTTCAGGTAGCACTCAGTGAGCCTAAGAGAAAATTGGAAAGACATGAAATGGGTCAAGAAGGGAAGATCTGACATTGAAGACCAACTGTAATTAGAGTAAGGGTTGTGGGAAGAGATTTGGGCTTCAGACAGAGTCCCTGGGTTCTGATCCTGACTCTAATGCCTCCTACTTGGGTTAAACCCCATCTGCTCTGCAGGATACAAGTGTCTCACCTGTCAAACGAGCCATTTGGACTCAGGTCTCTTCTATCTCAAATTCTCTGATTCTGTGAGCTGATAGGGTGTTTCTAGTTATTACAGTAGCCACAAAGTTCAATTAAAATGACTTGCTGAACTGAAAGGTCATAGCTGTATTCCCACAAAATAGCTGCTATTTACACACACAAATGATGTTTTAAGTTATGGGGAAGATTCATAGAATTTACAACTAGAAGTTCACTTGAGATCACTCCATCTAATTTTCTTTGTACTGAGGAGGAAATTGAGTTCTAAAGAATTGGATAAGGATTTGATATAATGAAACAGAGAGAGAGAGAGAGAGAGAGAGAGAGAGAGAGAGAGAGAGAGAGAGAGAGAGAGAGAGAGAGAGAGAGAGAATATTAAGCATTTTTGTGTGTGCGTGCAGCTACTGTGATAAGTGGTGGGGATGAAAAGACAAAAAGTGACTATACATTCTAGGTTGGGAATCAACCTAGGGAGTAGGCAAACAGGAAAGAGTACTTTTTGGAGGTTCTGGGGAATAAAAAGGAATGGTCAATTGATCCACAGAGTCGTCTGTTGGTACATTATTTTCTTTCTTTCTTTTTTAATTAATAAGATGTTTTTAATTAGAGCTTTTTTTTCAAAATATATACATGATTTTCAGCATTCACCCTTACAAAATCCTGTATTCTAAATTTTTTGCCTCCCTTCCCTCTTTCTCCTCTCCTAGATGGTA
This sequence comes from Antechinus flavipes, assembly GCF_016432865.1. Lineage (NCBI taxonomy): Eukaryota > Metazoa > Chordata > Mammalia > Dasyuromorphia > Dasyuridae > Antechinus > Antechinus flavipes. The sequence goes on along the minus strand of NC_067402.1, from coordinate 298,484,769 downwards.
AGTAAACCAGTATTTGGTACATTATTTTTAATAAGAAATGATTATATCTATCGGATTTCTGTTCCTAAATTAAAAGGAAGAAAGTGTTATGGAAGCTAAGAAAGAAGAAATGAATGGAATGAGGTATGGTTCAAGTTTACTGAGGGGATAAAACTGAGATATGACCTCCAGATATTCTTTCTCCAAACCCAGACATCTAATCACTTCACCATGTTGCCTATATGTACAAGAGCAAATTCCTTCCCTCTCTTTTAATCCTTCATTTCATAAAGAAAAATAGCATCAGGATTAGAGGGCTCTTACCCTATGCAGAAATGAATCCCTGCTGCATCATTCTGACTTGGTCATACCCAGACTCTGGATGAATACTTCCAACAATGGGATGATTACCATCTGACTGGGCAAATTATTCCATTGTTGGACAGCCCTGATTGTTAGACTCCTTTCCCAGATTAAGCAGAAAGGTTCCTCCTCCTTTTTCTGTTCAATTCAATCCAAATCAATTCTCCATTTACTGAGCACACAGAGGGATCTCTTCACAGATGCATATGGCAAATGAGTTCCATAGACAGATCATATCTGTATTAAAGTTTCCTTATTTCAAAGTGTAGTGTTCTGTCCTCCACATACATAATCATCTTTAATATGAATATTATCATTCTAAAGTTAGCAAAGGAGTTCAAAATTTTGAGGAAGTAGGAAAAGAAGAGGGGCATTGTAGAGAAAAAAAAATCCACAAATGTACAGAGGATGAAGTAAGGGCTTTTTATGGGTACAATAAAGAGAAGTATTTGCTTGAATAAAAAGTATACACTCAGAGATATGATATTATCACTGTAAGAACATGACAAAAGGCCTTGAATGCAGGATAGGGAGTTGACTGACAGAATTTTCAAGTTGTAAGGGGTACCTAGGGTCAGAAATTATAAATTCCCACTCAACACAAGAATCGTCTATTTTCCATCCCTGAAAAGCATTCATGCTGCATCTACTTACAAATCTTTAGTTATGGTACACTAATCTTAACCTTACAACGAAGACTATTCTGATGTAGAATAGCTCTAATAATTACCCTTAGTAGCCATGTGACCCTAAGCAAGTCATTTAACCTTGTGACTCAGTTTCTCATGTATAAAATAAACTGGAGAAACACATGACAAATCACTCGGTGTCTTTGCCAAGAAAACCCAACCTTTTATTCCATATGACATATTTAAGAAAAGCTAGTATGTCCCACGCTCTCCCAAATCATTTTTCCTACAGGTTAAATATTCTCATTTTCTAAGGACTTCATTGACACAGCCTTCAGTCCTATTAGCACTCTGGATTAACATATTCCAGTCATCCTTCATATCCTGTGGGGCATATAACTGAGCTCAATACTTCATTGTTGATGAGGTCTAACCATGATACTAAGTAAATGACAGATCATTCCTCCTCTCAGAATACTAGAAATCTATCAGTGTCCCTGAAGATCAAAAGGTAGTATGGAATGGCAGATACTGAGCCAGATTGGAAGATCTGAATTCACGTCCAATCACTTGCCATATCAATGTAGCACCAGGTATATGACAACCTTTCAGTGGCCTGGAGAACTCTCTGAGACATTAAGTAGGTACATTAGTAGAAATAATTTTCTCAAGGAATTCCTTATATTAATGAAATAATATCAGATACTCCTATGATACTTTCAAAGTTACACTTCCCCTCCAAAATAATTCATTGCTTAACTTTATTTTCCTTTTCAAAATCCAACAAATCTCTAAATGTTTTGTCATATGAATTCTTTTAGAGTCATACTTCATCATTAATTTTTAAAACGTACTCTGAACCCAAATATTGGTGTTTATGTTCATACCTATTTAAATTATAATGTGTTTGCCATTGAGATAACTGGATACTGTGCAACAGTTCCCTACTTTCCATCACCCACAAATCTGATAGGCTTACAATCTTGTTTCCTCATCCAAGGGACAGATAAAAATGCTGAAGAGCTAATTTCTCTAAGGATTCTACCAACAAACTTCCAAATAGCTATCAACACAGTAATGAGAACTTTTGGGCCCATCTACTCTTCTGGTTCCAATATTATGGTTCTATTACTAGCCACATAGTCTTTTTCCTCTTCTAGAGTTTTGAGAATCATTGTCAAAACACTAGCAAAAATGTAAACATACTGTGTCTAGATCTATCCTCTGAATTTGTCAAAATTAAAATCATATAAGGAAATGGAAAAGAAATGCAATTGCAATCATTGATTTTTCTGGCCATGAGCAGAAGGGAACTGTCCAGCTCCCTGGGGCACACCCAGAATTCCCCAGTATAATGGAAAAATGGGCTAAATGTGCACTTGGCTTCCTAGAGCTGCAGTGGGGACTGGTGTAAGGTTGTCAAAGTTAATTCCAACACAGTGTGCTTGGAAACAGAATCTGGCTTTTGTTTTTCTACTCCTTCTGCCTCTGAACAGTTGATTTTCATCATTAACAAAGAGAAAATTAGCTGGGAGATGATAGGTTGCTACCCCTGAGTAACCATCTAGAAAATGTCTGGCTGAACAACTTTCCAACCAAAATGATAGCACTGTGGCTTGGAGGATATGCCCAGAATGAGATGTCTTTCTTTTGCCTACAGAGCAATACCCACTAGCCTGAGGTTAGGTATATAAAATCTTTATATTATTATATATATATTATAATATATATGACATATATAATATTATATGTATATTATTCTGCTAATCATTTTTGTGCTAATGAGATAAAGAATATTGTAAATACTGGCACTGCAAAGATCTAAAACTTAAAAATAGGGATAGCCATAAAGACATTTAGCAAAAAGGGGAAGATGGCTTATGGGAGCCTTCCAAAGATGTATCTGCTCTGTTCCCTGAGCCTCTATCTAATCTTCTTTGAAGCTCAGAAGCAGAGAATCCAGAAAGGGATAGTCTTCCTTTTCTGTCCTGGCCAGAACATATTGGGAGTATTGCATTTATATCTGGCTATCACATCTAAGTAATGGAACCCTAACCAATGGAGAATAGGCGATAAGACGGCGGCAGAATGGAATCCTTTTGAAGAAAGAGGGATGTTTATTTACCCTAGGACAGAGAAGATTTGGAGCATTTTTTTTAAAGCAGCATGTCTTTGGCAGTGGTAAGTTCTCCATCACTGGGATGTTAGAGATGTAGAGATGAAAAAAAGACATAATATGGTGCTTGCCCTGAAGCATCTTATAATCTAATGAAGGGGAAGGAGGGTATATGCAAAAAAGAAGTATATGAGATGAAATATGCAAGAATCAATGGGTAACCCATACTACATGCTAAATAAAATCCAAAGGCAGAGAGATGAATAGATCTGGAACTTAAAAGGATGTTAAACACCATTCCAGCCTTTTTATATATATAAAAAAGGAAACTGAGGCTGGGAGAGGTGACTTGCTTTTCATTACATAGGTCATAAGTGTCAGGAGCAGGATTTCAATATACATGGCCTTCATGGCTCTAAATCTAAGTTTGTCTCTACCCCCAGAAGCCCTGCTTCAATTCAGGCTCAGTTCACGTGTGTTCTTCTCTAGGAAGTCTTCCCTCCTCGTGTCCAATTGCTGTATGGCTATGGGGGCCTCTGCTGGACACTTATTTTCTCTCCCATGAATCAGGTTTCTTCATTGTTCATTTCTTCCTCCATGACTAGGGCATGCCATGAGAGGGAGAAGGTTTTTTTTTTTTTTTCCATGACATGGAGAACATAGCTAATAAACTGTCACTATGTAGGAAATATCCTCTAGTCCAGGGGTTCTTACCTTTTTTATTTTATATTCTGCACCCTTTTGGCAATCTTATGAAAACTATGAAGTCTTTCTTAGAATGATATTTAATATCTTTCAGGTTCTTTCACTCAAAATGTGGATAATAATAGCACCTACTTCCTAGGGTTATTGTGCAAATAGGATAAAATAAAGGGTTTTTACAAACTTTAAAGTATTATATAATGTTCTTATTAACATATGCTCAATCTTTTTATCACATCATATATAACATATTCTTATATACTGCTATACAATATAATACTATATTAATAGTACCTACCTTATAGGGTTATTTTACAAATAGGATGACATAATATTTTAAAGGTCTTTGCAAACTTCAAAGTACTACATAATGCTATTCTTGTTAATATATGCCCAATCTTTTTTTAAATCACATCATACATGATATATTTTTATACACTGTTTTATAATATAATACTATATTAATAGGTTTGGTCCACATGTGTAGAAAACATAACATATGATAAGTAATATGATATATAACTTAATGGTAAGTAAAATATACTATGTAGAGGGGGGAGCTCAAAGAAAAGTCCATAGCTTTACATCCTAATTTTCAGATCTCAGTGAAAACTCTTTTTTCTTGAGCGCAGTTGGTCATAAACATTTCCCTAAGGACAACCTGCTGATACGATTGACGTTATATCTGGCATTCCCTTTGAAAATATTGGTTCATCAGCCCACCATGATGAAATGTCAGAGGAGGATTTAAAGGGGTGGGGACTGTCAAAAAAACTGTTTGAAAAAGGATAAGGAAAGGCAGTATCTTATTCAGAAACAACATCAAAAATGATGTTCCTATTAGTCTTATGCATTACTGTTTATGATGCTGCCATATGATTGATGAAATTGTCAAGGGGAAGAAAGTGAGATTAGTTGTGTTGGGTATAGTCCCAAACAGTAGGTGCAGAACCAATGGGTCAATGTTGTAGAAAGGCAGATTATGGCTTGAATAGAAGGCAATCTTTGAACAAATGAAGGCATCTGAATTTCTCCAACTGGTAGTACTCTGAACAGCCCTGAACCCCAAACAAAACAGAAAGCACCAATGCAAAGAATATTCACTCGGTCTGAGGAGGAAGCCTGAGCCCTGTGCACCTCTACAAGACAGTCTACTCTGAAGATTAATAGTTTTAGTTAAAGACCACTGACCAATGTTACCAGCAATCCTGTGAAGACTGTCACTCAGTTGACATGTTGCTTCCATAAGACTAATAGGAACATCATTTTTGAGTTGTTTCTGAGTAGATGATGCCTTTCCTTAAACTTTTTCAAATAGTTTTTTTGACAGTCCTCACCCCTTTAAATCCTCCTCTGACATTTCATCATGGTGGGCTGGTGAGCCAATATTTTCAAAGGGAATGCCAATTGTATAAGAAGTTCTTTTTTTTTTAAAGTAAATAACTTTAATTTATTAGACAAGTTTCCAGCAAAATATCCATCAGTCATCTACACATTCTGTGTTGTACATAAGAAAGTCTTAACCTAAGATTCATACTTTGATTTTCTTCCAAATATTAAATAATTGTATGTAAATACAATCGTTTTGCTTTATGATCCAATGTATTTTATGTGTTAAATGTCATTCTAAGAAAGGGTTCATAGTTTTCATAGGATTGCCAGAAGGATGCAGAATATAAAATAAAAAGATAAGAACCACTGGATTAGAGGGTACTTCCTACAGAGTGAAAGGAACTTTGTGAAAATGTTAGGACTCATTATGCACCCATTTTCTGAGCTAAGTGAGCTAAGCTGCTCTTCAAGAATAGGCGGCCATGACAGTTTGAAGTACAATCTCTCATACTGTCTAGGTCAGGATTCAGGTGGTTCTGAGCATCACCAAGGAGACCATGCCCAGCCTTAGTCAAATGTAAGTGCTTGTAGAGTCAACTGTTTTTTAGCTTTCTATCTCTGGTGTCTAGCATATGGAATGTGCTAAATAAATGCTTGTTGATTGAGTGATGATTGATAGATGGATTTTTATTTTTCTGAAGGAGAAAAGTCTATCATGATGAAGAATTTGAAAACTTTAAGTTGAAAATCTAAAACTCAATGACGGAGGCCATCCCACTGGTGATTCATTCTAAATAATAACAATAGCCAAAATTTAGTAACAATTGCATAGAACTTGAAAGTTTGCAGAGAGCTTTGCATTGAGTACAAAGTAACTAGAAGGATTCAAATCTACTACTATTCTGATCACTTTTTCTAATGAATGCAATTTTTAAAAATACAAAGAATTCTATCAGTTCACAAATGCCCCCAACTAATGTGTCACTGTCATATTCCACAATCCAAGACAACATAAATCGGTGATATTAAAATGTTTAAATACTAGACAAATGTACTTAAAACAAGCCCCCATTGGTTTTCATGGCATTCAACAATTAATTAATTAAAATTAATTAAACAACAATTAATTTAAAAAAAACCTGGAGTAGAGATATAGATGTTATCACAGTCATCATTTACAGATGGGCTAAAGATTTTGAGGTAAAGTGACTCACTCATCTACTGAGAAGGTGGTAGTGACTGGACTTGAATCCAGATCTTAACTGTAAAGCCAGGTTCTCATTTTTATTATTTGCCAGTGGCCCTTGGTTTCCTTTCAGCAGGATGTCAGCCAAATTAGCAAATAACCAACTTCCCGATCCTTTCCTAAGCCAGACCAGTTCTCATCTGCTAATAGAGCCCGACTAAATAATCACCGGCCTTGAGAGCTGGACTGCCCATTTGCCCTGTCTCAAAGAGAGAATGCTGACTCATGTCTGCAGATGCTGAGCCTGAGACAAAGAGGAAAAAGATTTCCACTATCAAGAATATTCATGTGTTTGTTCAAAGTAAGATGGTTTGCCTTAATTTAAGTCATGTGGGGCTGGAAGCAAAGTTGATAAAAAGAGATTAGATGTCCCTTGCTGAAGCTCATGGACACAGACACCTGTCACCAAAGGATAGAGACAGGAAGGATTATCTTCCAAAATAGAAATGGGAACCAGGTTAAAATGTGCTGCTTTTAGCTGTCCTTCCCTGCTGTGGATAGCAACTAGCTGGCATTTAATATGAGTCACTTGGTAGCCAGAGAGATTACCCAAGCAAAGAGGGGGTTCTGTGACTAGTCTTTAAAAAGGGGAAGGTGGCTAACTTGAAGATTCATAAATGAATCTTGCCTCATCCAGAGAGCATTCATTCCATCTGCTTGTAGAGAGATAATTTGGCAAAGTAAAAAACATCAGGAATTTAGAGAAACAAAGACCACAGTTTAAATCTTGCCTCTGTCATTTACTAGCTCTATAACCTCTGTGAGCAAGTTACTTATCATATCTGAACCTCATTTTCCTTACCTAGGAATCATTAGTCAAAAAGTATTCTTTTTATACATACCTATTTCATTTATTTATTTTAATAATAGCTTTTTATTTTCAAAATAGATGCAGATAGTTTTCCACATTATTCATCCTTGTAAACTCGGTGTTCCCAATTTTTCCCTTCCTTCCCCCCTCCTCCTCCCTTCAGACAGCAAGTAATCCAATATAGGTTAAACATACAGTTCTTCTAAACTTATTTTCACATTTAGCATGCTGCACAAGAAAAATCAGATCAAAAAGGGGAAAAAAAACATGAAAAAGAAAAAAAAAACAACAAAAACAGGTGAAAGTACTGTGTTAAGATCCACATTTAGTCTCTATAGTCCTCTTTCTGGATGCATATGGCTCTGTCCATTAAAAGTCTACTGGAATTAACCTGAATTAGCTCATTACAACAAGTTTTTTTTTTTTTTTAATACAACTATAATGTGTCATGCTCTGTATAGGGCATTGGGAATTTGGGTTTAAAAGATAAAAAAATATAAATTAAAACAAATTTAAAAACCTTATTATTTGCAAGGATCTAACATTCCAGTGAGGGATAATATATACATATAAAAATATAAATGACATGAATATGATGCTAAAACACAAATAAATACAAAGTAGTTAAGTGATACCTATGTCCTTCTCTGAGATGTGGTAGACAAAGTCATCTCTAAGGCCTCTTGGATGTACCCACACTTCATTTTGATACCAAGGAAACCTCAACCTTGGGTCTATGAATCTTAAAAAATATTGGAAACTATATTTTGGGAAAACATGGTCTTCTTTGCAATTCTCCATAATCCTCCATAATTTATGTTATTTCTGAGAAGGAGTCTATAGGTTTCATCAGATCTATAAGTAGTCAATAACCAAGTATCATTAGGTACTGGCTATAGGCAGTCACTGTGATAAAGACTGGGAAGAAAAATCCAGGCAAACAGAAAACAATCTTTACCCCTGAGAAGCACCAGGAGACATGGATGCTGAAAATGTTATCTCCAGCTGAGGATGAGGACTGCTTGCAATTGCTTATGGGAGGTGAGGAAATAGGAGAAGGCTTTCTAACCCAGAACTTTTTCACCTTGTTAAAGTCGAAGTCCATAGGTGAATGGACTCTTTCCCAGAATCATGATTTGAAATGCACAAAATAAAATATATGTGATAATAATGTAAATTGAAACACAGCTAAAAGTATTTTTAAGTTCATGCAGATGGAGTGTACTATCCACCTCCAGAAAAAGAATAGATATTGTCTGAATACAAACTGAAGGATGTTATTTTTCACTTCCTTTCCTTCATTTTTTTCAGTCTTCTTGAACAAAATGACTTATATGGAAATGTTTTAGATGTTTGATCATGTATTATTTAAATCTGATTGCTTACCATCTCAAGGAGGAGGAGAGGAAAGGAGGGAAATAGAATTTGGAACTCAAAACTTTAAAAAATTGTTTAAAAAACTAACAATTAAATTAACACAATTGAGGAAAAAGAAGAACATTCTATATAAAAAATTAAATTCTTGGACTCTGGGTCTTAATCCATGGGTCTAGACAGTCCTGGTAATGACCTCATCCTACCAGATTCACAATGCAATTACAAAGCAAGATCAGAGTTTATCAAATCTAAATAGAAACCAAGGTAAAACTGCATTTGTGAGGTTAGATCATGACAGTCAGTAGCAAACAGCTTCCAGGGCTTCATCCATCCAGGAGGAGATGAAAGTACAGCAAATTACAAAGATTCAAATGAGGATGAATTATAAGAACAAACCCAACCATATCTCCGTAGATCACACAAAAAAAGTCTTAGCATTCTTTCTATCTTAAAGCATCTGCTGCCATTTTCACAAAGGGTGTTTAACTGGCAACAATAATCAGTTGTTTAAACTGGAGACTAGGTGAATTTAATGAAGCATTGGTTCTTACTTGACTTCAACTGTAAAATCTAAGACTCCACAAAAATCTCCATCCATGTTTCCACTGTTCCTGAAAAGGCGTGTCTCTGAATTTCTTCATGGTTCCACTCTCCACCCATGGGATTCCCCAGAGAAAAATTTCCTTCCCAGCCACCACTATCCTACAGGTGCCATCTCTTCCATTTCAATATTAGCACCTGGGGAGGGTGACTTTTGTATATATATCCCCAAGGTTTAGCATAGTGTCTAACAGAGTAAACTCTTTATTAGTGTGTGTTCTTTCCTTCCTTTCTCCTGATTTATGAATTAATGTTTGTTAAGCAGTTTGTGAAGAATGATCTAGAAAGAGTGGGGTGGAGTAGAAGTAGGTGAACTCTTTGGATTTTTTCTCTACCACCTTAGGATCCACTGAGGAGGTATAGCTGGTGGGGCAAGTTACAAACTGTTTTCTGAACCCTACAAGATTTAGGGGGGGGAACCTCTTTTCTTAGGGGATGAAGAAGGATTAATCTGTATTTAATAAATCAAGGAAAGAGGCCCCAAATATTGAAGAGTGACTGGATTCTTCAGTATTATCCAGAAATGCTGCATTACAAGGGCCTCAGAAGCAACTGAGCCTCACCCACCCAAGCAAGAATCCCTCTTCCACTCCCCCACCTTCAGGATCTCTCTTTGTTTTATGACTGCACTGTGATCAAATTCAAGATTCTGGCCAAGAGCTTTAGACTGTATTAGTGGGTTAATGAAGAAGCAGGATTTCCCTGAATGTCTATATTAGTAGCACAAAGGGGTGTTCAGATTGCCAGCTTATCTTATGTTTCCATACAGCCTGGTTCCTAATCTACAGAGAGGAAGCTCACCAGAATTCCAGCCAAGGAGAAGGCTGTCCTCACTGGGGATTTGATCAAGATAAAAACATGGCCCAGCCAAGACGGAAGGTAAGAAAAAAAAAAAAAAAAAGAAATTCAAAAGTGCTTTATGCAAACAACAGCGTGTGAGTAGGGAAACATTTGAAAATCTCATTTCTTATTCAAGAAATCCATATGGAGTCAGTTAATGCATTGCTGTCTGGGTAACGCAGCTGTCCGTGCCAGGCGAGATGCAGTTTGGATGAGCACAGTTATGTTCCTATGTCTGGGTCTGGCTCTGCTGTCCCCCTCCCCCTCTCCCAACAGGTATGGAGTAGCCGCCCCTGGGCAAATATGGAGCTGTCCTCAACCTGACACTAAGGCATAGAATGATTGGTGGCTCCTCTCTTTGGGTCAACAGAGGCTCTCTGGGTGGGAGTGGGGAGGAGCTGTTCACATATATCTATCTGCATGCTGTCTATAGGGACCCCAAAGCTGGGCTACCAAGTGATACATGTGGCTTAGACTTATCTCTGTGGTTCACACGGAAGTCACTTATGTGCTCCATGGAAACTCCCTGAAGTTCACTGCTGACTGAATATTTCTCCTAATGTACAAAACAATATTTGAAAAGTCCCCTCAATTTTTTTTTACAATGCACACATTTGCTTGTCAATAATGGTCACCAGATGAGTATATGGCTACATTTCTTTGGTGCCTTTGGCTGAAAAACTTTCCTGGTAGACCTACTACGTACCTAGTGCAGTTCAAACCCTAGCCTGACATCACAAACCTACTGTAATCTAGCCTCAGTCTATCTTGCATAAGCTCTTTTGTCCCTCCCCCCACCTCTACTACAAGGTTTTATACAGTGTTTTTTCTTCTCCTGGAATTCTCTATCATATTTATTGCCTACAGATATCTATTTCTAGCTCATCTATTAAGATCTGGAAGCATTTCCTTTCTCATTCCACCCTCTGTCACACACACATACACACACACAAACATCCCCCCTTCCCCCAATGTCAATACTATTTTAATAGGTTTGCCTTAAGGAATTGCATGTAATCTTTTGAAAGAGAAACAGAGTCAGAGAGAGAAACAGAGATGGGAACAGAGAAAGAAACATGTATTTCTCATTTTGGGAGGAGTGACTTCTATATTTACTTGGAGTCAAAGAACCTGGGTCCATTTCTTAGATATATCACTAATTAGATGTAGGAAGCAGAAGTAATTTCAACACATTAGACATCATTTTTTTTTAATATGCAGAATGGGAATAATGTTATTTAAACTGCATATTTTATAGAGTATTTCACCAAAAGAACTGTAAATTTTTAGGGAAAAAGAGTTAGACATGGGAAATTGCGATGAAGACCAAGAGGAAAATATAGAAGGGAAGGAGTAATTTTTTAATTGCATATTTCATTGGGAGTTAATATGAAAAGGTCATTTAAGCAGAAATCCAAGGAATTGGGAGTCAAAATCCAGCTCTGCCATTTATTGCTGTGTGATCTTGGACAAGTCATCTAAATTCTCTGGATCTCAGTTTCTTTATCTATAAAATGTAGAGGTGGTCACTCTAACTTCTAAGGTTCTCAGATTATCTTTTGTAAGAAGCCTTTACTGGTCTTATTTCAAATGCTTCCCTCTGCGATTCTCTCTCTGTGTTTCTCTGTCTTTCTGTCTCTGACTCTGTCCATCTTTGTCTCTGTTACTTTTCTATTTGATTCTTTTCTGGCTGTGTCTCTCTACTTCTTTCTGCCTCTTGGTCTCTCTCTGTATATCTCTCTCTGTCTCTGTCTGTCTCTGTCTCTGTCTCTGTCTCTGTCTCTGTCTCTGTCTCTGTCTCTCTCTCTCTCTCTGTCTCTCTGTCTCTCTCTTTCTGTCTCTGTCTCTCTCTCTCTCTCTGTCTCTGTTTCTCTCTCTCTCTCTCTCTCTCATTATATAGAAACATTTCTCCCCTAGAAAGGGAAGAAACCATTCTAATGTAGTTGTGTTGTGATTTATAGAGATTTTTTTCACTTTTAATAAAACAATATAATATCATATCTACCTGCCCTCAAATAGGTGCTACAGTTTATCATGACAAAACTAATATTAAAACAACGCAAGCTGTTCCCATGCTTTCCATCACTGAAAGCCTTTAGAGGTTTTTGCCAACATATTTGAAGAAGTCATCTTTAAATATATTTATATTCCAGCTATTCCTTTGGACCACTTTCCTGTAGCCTTAGAAGCTGGATATATATTTATTTTTGTACATAGATATTTGTTGCATCTCCTATTAGAATGTAAGATCCTTGAAGGAAAGACTGTGTTTTTATTTTTTGTCCCTCGTATTTAGCATACTACCTGACACATGGTACCTAAAAGGTACTTATTGATTTGGTTTAACTTTGAATACTCAACCTATTAATTTACATTAAGATTTCTGTTCAATACCAAACAGGTTATCCAAGCATGGAGCCTCATGCAGAGATGAGAGTGCCCAAAGTGAAAATAACATTTGTTAGAATATGTATGACTAGCCCCATGGCTAAAAAGTAACCACCAACTGGTTACTCTATGCAAAGGAAGCATAATCAATCTGAGAAAGACCAACACATGGAAGTATTTAGGATTTGTGTGTGTGTGTGTGTGTGTGTGTGTACATACGTGTGTGATATTTAAATCAAGATCATAATAAGAATCAAATTTTCTGGTTAGAAACAATCCCCAGTTCTAGCAGAAAAGCAAAGCACACAAAGCGGGGATGGCAGCAGCCCTCTTTGCCAGCCATCTCATATGGCAGTTAAGATAGCTATGCTGGAACATGCTACACCTCCTGGGGGCCCAGCTGTTTGGAGAGCTTCAGTCTCTACTTGACTCTAGGGGAGAAGCAGAGAAAGCTGGGTGTTTGGCGATGTAATGGAGACTGTGACTGGTTTAGGGGAGGGCAGGCTTGGGTGATCTCAATTCCCATTTGTCCAAAGTACCCAGACAAAGTAACCAGACAATAATCTTTAGGAATCATAGAGTTTAGTGCTGGAAGGACTACAGACATTGATTTGTCCAAAGCTATTTCATCTTTTCCACATATCTTTGGAAGAAAACAAAAGTCTTAAAAAGTCATCAACAGAACAAGGGAAAATTACTCATGGTCTTATCACTAAGAAGTATTTGAGCCATTATTAGAAAAAAACAGACCTTGACTGCCCATCTACTGTTCCTTCCATGAGCTGCTGCAGATATGAAAAGTGCATTTCTAGCCCAGAGAACAGGGTTTAGAGTAGGGCATAGAAAATGCAGTCATTAAGAAGAATGGATATGATTAATGAATAAGTTAACAGTTGTTTACTATGTATGAAGTGCTGGAGAGAAAAAGAAAAAGCAGGAGCAGAGCCTGACCCCAATGAGCTTACATTTCAACATAAAGACAAAGAGTTTTGAACGATTACATAGAAATGCAAGTCAAAGACCCTAGGACTAACCTCTATGAAATGACAGAATAGAGACCATGAGAGGGTACAACTACTCACCAGTTAGTTCGGGACTTCATTCAGAAGGAGGCTATAATCTGAAAGCTTCTAAGATGGGGTTTAAAAACAAATACTCTAATATGGAACAGAAACCACATCCATCTTTTCTTTCTGAATGACATAATGGCCAAGAAAGGAAATGTGGGCAATGAAGGGCATATTCCCCATTCTCAGTCAGCATAAGGATGGAGCAGCATATTTGGGGGTGATTTCAAGTAAGCCCTGTCTCATCTCCTCTTGTTCTAGTTTTGTGTTCAACAGTGACGATATTCATTTTTTAAAAGCACTTTTTTGTGAATGATTCATCTGCTGTGGGAACTGAGGCTATGGAAATATACTATGTCTAATATCCAGCTTCTAAAGCTGCAGGAGAGTGGTCCAGAGGAAAAGTTGGAATGTCAATATAAAGCCTCTAAAGACTTTCCACAATGGAAAGCATGGAAAGACCTAACATTAGTCCTGTCATGATAAACTGTGGTAACTTGTTGAGAGCATGGAGATATGATATTATTTTGTTTCATTAAAAGTAAAAGAATTTGTATCAATCACAACACAACTACATTAGAATGATCTACAAAGTAGGTAATGAGTTCCCCATAGCTACAAGGTTCCAAGTGGAGAATAGATGATGACCTGTTGAGATTATTGTGAAGAGAAATTGTTCAGATAGGAAATGCTTTTGGTTTTGAGATACTGGGATGCTGTAAGTTCAAATCAATTAAAAAACATTTTGAAGATGCTTATTTTGTGGATTTCATACAGTTTCCCCTATATACACAACTATTATTATATAAAAGTAAACAAAAAGAAAGCCCTGCGTTTCAAACAAATGAATGGAAAACAAAAGAGAAAAAGTGAACTTTTTTTTCTCACTTTCAAAGACTTGATCTAGCAATTATGCAAGAAAGAGGAAAAAATTAAGAGCTCGGCAATAGAAGATTATAGCTCAATGAGACAAGGTTGTCTTTGTGCCACAATTCCCCGGCAGTGTAATTGAGTGAGAACAGTCCTGATAATTATTTTTTCTTTAAATAGTTACAGTGAAATGTATTAATTTTCAAGAAGGCCTTCAATGTGGGTTTCTGATTAGATTGATTCATTAGCTGCCTACAGCAATCCTAGCCCTTCTCGGCAAGGAAGAGAGCCTAGCTTTATGATTACTGTACCAGAACGCACTACCATAAAGCACCTGAGATTTGAGTAATCAAATTAGATTGAAGAAACAACACTTTGTCATGTTCTACCTGTTTCATTATTCCACTAGGATTAAAAACGGTGAGTAGAAAATGAAAAAAATATATATAACTACACTCATTTTTCTTGGGCAAATTTCCACAAATTGACAGCAGTAGTTTAAGAGAGGAGAAAAAGAAGGAAGTACCTTTTTTAATTCTAATTTATAGAGCTGCAATCTTCTCTACATCTATTTCCATATGAGACCTGGGGGATGTTGGTAAGCAGAGCAACAGTAGCTATAGGGAAGAGTGAGTGGGTTGCTAGTATAATGCCAAATCTCACTTTTCTGTGGCAAATTTATTTTCAGCATAGATTTAGTGAACTCTGTTCTAAAGCTTGGGAGCCTGATCGGTGGGGAATCTGAGGTGGGATAGGGTCAGAATATGGGCAGAGGGAAAAAGAGGCCTGAGCAGAAACTAAAGCAAGAAATGAAAAGAGGTCAGAAATGGAGGTTTATAATAGTTAAGACTGGCCAAGGTTGATTCCATAAGAAGGTAAGAGTATCAGATAATGGAAATGTGAGGCTGTGGTCTATGATCAGAACCTTGAATATAAGGGATGGTTAGAGAATCTGATAATGGAAGGAAAGCATGAGATAATTCCAAAAGAAAACAGAACTCAATTAAGTAACTAACAAGCATTTTTAAGTTCCTACTTTGTGCCAAGAACTGTGCTAAGAGCTGGAGTTTTAGACTCCAAATGCAATGTCAAAGAATCTGAAATCAATAAGATAGGCAGCTCTAAAAAGACAAACGGTGTGAGGTCCATATTAGGTGTAACTTCAAGGACTCCTGAAATCTAAGAGCATCATGATGGAAGTCAGAATCTAAGACTCAAATCAAGAGAAGCTGATTTGAAAGCACCACCATGGATAGCTCCAAATGGCCTGTGTCTTAGATTAGCACCATGGAGAGATCTGAAGAGGGTACATCTAGGAGAAGCAGCACACAGAGCTATGAAGAAGTAAGGTTCTCTAGATAGTAGCAAGAAGAGTTTTAGGAAAATTCCAGATCTGAAAGCAACACACCTTGGAGGGTCCTAAGAAAAGGTAACTGCTTCAATTAAGATTCAAGGTAAAGAGGCCTTTAAATGTGAAGACTGTCCAGGGCTAACTAGCCTATTTATTCTTACAGAGATAGCTAAAATACACTCACATTTATGACATTCCTAAATTGTGCCAAAGTATCCTTTTGGCCCAGAAGCCCTCAGAGCTCTCGAATGTGATACCAGTGGTAAACCAGGTCTAACAAATAATAGTATCATAGATCCTCGGAGCTTTAAAAAAGCTGAGAGACCTTCCTGTCCAACTTTTACCTGATAAGGAATCCTTGACAAATGGCGATCCAGCCTTTGCTTGTGGGGAACTCGGCATCTCCCAGGACAGCCCATTACACTTTTGGACAGCTCTAATGGTTACAAAATGTTTCTTTACATCAAACCTAAATTTGCTTGCCTGCAACTTCCACTCATGGTTGCTAGTTCTGTCCTCAAGGGACAAGTAATATAAATTTATAACTTCTTACATATAATAGTTCTTCAAATGCTTGAACACAGATATTTTATTTCTTTCTGGTATTTCTTTCCCCAGGCTAAACATCCAAAGTTTCTTTAATCAGTTCTTGGAAGGATAACTCTTAAAGATTTTTAAAGTTTTGTCCACCCTTTTCAAGGCATTGTTCAACATCCTTCCTAAAAGGTGGCACCTACACACCATTAACAGATAGGATCTGACTTGCAGCATTTGGGTCTCCCTCTTGTAGACATTATATCTCTCTTCATTCAGCCTCAGTTCTCAAAAGCTTTCTCTGCTGCCATGTCAGATTAGTGATTCCTGTCCAACAAGGTATCCTACTAAAATTCCCACATTTTCTCAAAAGAAACCACTCATTATCTAACTATGATATCTCTATCTTGTATTTGTTTGGTTGATCTGTCAAGGAAGAAATACCTTCACCTCAGCCAGGAATGAATTGATTATATAATCTTAATGTTAGTCTTAGAGATGGAAGAAATCTTAAAGTCTTAGTCTAACTATCTCTTTTTATCAACAAGAAAACTGAGGCACACAGGTAGAATGATTTGTACATGATCATTCATTTATTTTATTATTATTATTATTATTTTTAACCAGTTTGCCTATTGGGTAAAAGTCCTTCCCAATTTGGAACCACCATATGTTGCTAGACTTATACTCCTCTATACTGAATGTTCTTTACAATCCAATGAAATTGTACAACTCTGTCCATAAGAACAGTCTGTGTATTCCTCAACTTTCTGATCTTGCTCTAGTTGCTGTTTATGCCCAATATTCTTTCTCTCTCATTAGAATGGAAGATTTTGGTGACAAAGAGTCTTTCCTTTTTGCATTTGTACTTCCAGTGACATGTATACATTAGACAATTTATAAATACTTTTTCATTGACTGGAACTTATACACATTCTTCACATTTAACTTCAATTCTGTGTATCCCAAGGAGTCCTTCATGACTGTTCTGAACAGTAGCAATTTTGTTGTTTCTGGTCTTCATATGCAAATTTTCTTTTCTCTCATGTAGCAGTCATCCAATAATAATCCTGCTCCCTTCAAAGATTGTGAGATCTCCAGATCTACAAATCGTCCTTGATTTAAACTTTGATTTACCCAATATTTAGTATGATGTGGAACAAACAAGGAGTGCTTAGATAGATGACTATATATATGAATCGAGGGATGGATTGATGGACTGCCAGACTACCTAACTGTGAAGATGCTATATAATCATCTGATACATTCTAATAATAGCTGACACTTACATATTGTTTTTTGTTTGTTTGCTGAGGCAATTGGGGTTAAATGACTTGCCCAGGGTCACACAGCTAGGAAGTGTTAAATGTCTGAGACCAGATCTAAACTCAGATCTTCCTGACTTGCTGCACCACCTAGCTGCCCCTTAAATAGTGTTTTTTAAAAGATGTCTAAAATTCTTTATACTGATCATCTTATTTGGACCACCAAGAACCTTGGTAGATATTTCAGGTCACACAATTAGAGTCAGCTAGAGGGTGTTAGATGTGTAAGCCAGGAAGACCTGAGTTTGAATCCTAACTCAGACACTTATTATCTGTATCACCCCTGGTCAAGTCATTTCTCCACTCAGATCCTCAGCTTTTCCATCTGTAAAATGAAGGCAATAATAATGTTTTTCTAATAGTGTTGTTGTGGAAATCAATCAATATAATATATGGAAAATGTCTATGGGAGATGTGAGGGAAGTCCAGAGTCTTAACTTGAGGGTGGTGAGATACAAGGGGTTGCTTATGACAAATAGTCCAAAAAACAGAGCATCATTAATACAAAAAACAAAAACAGAACAGGGACAAGGTGAGGCAAATGAAAGATGGTGAGTAGGAAGAAAACAGAAGAAAACACAATAAAAACCCAAATGCATTGTGTGTTAGGAATATAGCAAAGGTGACTAACCTTTGGAGGGAGAGGCTATAGGGCTTGAGAGGAAGCATGGGAATCTGAGACATGGAAGAATCTCAGACTGGCAATGGCAAAAGGGGCCTTTGAAGTGACCTCACTTCAGGTCCATAAAAATTGGCTTGGAAGAGAAACTGATCATTAGCCGCTTCAAGCCCTTCTATTTATAGATAAGAAAAACTATGTCAAAAGGAGTGATTTAACTAAGATTTCTTTGATTCTAAATTGAGATTCAAAACCAAATCATTTGTCTATGAATTCCATGTTCTCTCCATGATTATCCTATCCAAAGTTCTGGTCATACAGAAAACTCTACCACTCTATTACTCCTCTATAGGTAGTCAACTGGCTTTGCATGGAAAGGAGCTCACACCTTGGATATCTTAAAAGTTTGACTGGAATAATAAATGA
The DNA here is from genome assembly GCF_016432865.1 of Antechinus flavipes. NCBI lineage: Eukaryota > Metazoa > Chordata > Mammalia > Dasyuromorphia > Dasyuridae > Antechinus > Antechinus flavipes. The sequence goes on along the minus strand of NC_067402.1, from coordinate 298,466,194 downwards.
TGTTTCCTTATTATTATCACAGTTGATGGTGACAATGATGAATATGACAGCTAGAGTGTCTTAGGAGTTGAATAAAGCTCTTCCTCACAATAATCTTTTGGTGTTATGGATGTTTATTGTTGTATGTTGAAATCATGCATGTTTTATTATCTTGAAAGATAAGAAAATTGAAGTGCAGAGAGTGGAGTTGAATTGGTAAATATCACAAGACTGGTAGGTATCAGAATCAGGACTGCATCATAGGTCTGAATTGAAATCCAATAATGGTTGCTTAATGAATGCTTGTTGCATGGGGAGATGTGTGAACAAATGAGTGAATGAATGAATTTTATGTGGTGAGGTCTCTTAAATCCACATAGTTCATATTAACTTCAAAGTTTCCTAAAATCCTCATTAATTTCAGAAATCTCAGAACCAATTTAAAAATACCACAGCCTTTGTAAATAGATAAAATCCTAATAAAATCAGGAGCAAGAAAAAGATCTATTAATATTGATAATGAATATACCTTAAGGTTGCATCTACTCAGAATGTACAAAGAAGATGATTTTTAAAAAGATAAATGGAATGTCCTGCACTTAGGCTAAAAATCCAATAAAATAAATATAAGATGAGGCAAACATTTTATGTGGGAAAAAAAGAATAACAGTTCTAGTAGATAGTAAACTCAATGTTATTCAGCAGAGTAGTCCAGCTGTTATAAATAACAACAATAACAATAACAACAAACAACAACAGCAACAACAACAACCACCACAAAAATATTTCAATCTTTGGCTGTGGTAAAAGAAATATAAAAATGCTGGGTTTAGAGTTGCTGAGAGTCTTTCTTTCTGGCATTTTTCCTCCTCAGGCCATATATGTAACACTGAATGAATGAATTGATGGATGGATGGGTGGGAAAAACTGATTAAACATTTATGCCAAGTGCTGAACACAGAGAACCAAAAAGAGAAAGTTTTTGTCTTTGAGGGATCCACATCTTCATAAGCCAACACAAAATACCAAGCTAATTACAGTTTGGTTACAGGGTTTATGTTCTTGTTTATTTTTATTTTTATTTTTATTTTTTTGCTTTTTCCAATATGGAAAAGTGACATTGATATATACTTCCCAATCACAATGGTAAAAAAGAAAAGGCATGGGAGAGGAAAGGAGTATATGTAGGACATGATCCACTGGCTGGTTTGAAGGATGGGCAGAATAAGATTTCACCTTCTTGGCATTTGGGAGGTAGGTATTAGATATAATGTGCTGCTACATAAGCTGTTTTGTACTCAGTTACCAAGCCAGCAGATTGAGCTAGGGTCAGTGCTCCAAAGATAGATGGATGAACCTTCCCAGTGATTAGGGCATGGATTCTTCATATCTAGGTGTCCGTTTTAAAAAAGACACTGGCAAACAGGAGTGTAATTAAGATGGAGAATAGAGTAGATACTAAACCTTGTGAAGACTGGATGACAGAATGAAGATACAGCTTAGAGAAACCAAGTTTAACCTAATGTCTTCAAGCATTTGAAAGGCTGTCATGGAGAAGACATTGATATTTACTCTGACTTAAGAAGATAGAACAAAGATGAAGGGAAGAAGACTACAAAAGAGATCTATACCTCAGTATCACCTCCTGATATTTTTCAATAGCCCCAAATATTTTATGATCCATTAATCAATAAGCACTAACTCAGTACCTACTCAGTACCAGGCACTGTGCTAATTATTAGGGATTAAAGGGCAGTTTCTGCTTTCAAGGACCTCGCAATCTGATGATGGAGCTCACAATTCAATAGGGTGATGCCCCCAAGTCTCAAAGTTTACACCACTGAAGCATGTGCTCTAACTGGCCCCCACAAGATAGATAGACTTTCTGGATAGTTTATCATAACCTACTGTTAAATTGTGAGTATTGAGTACAAGTACAAGACTAGAGAAGTTCCTAGAGGGAATCACCACTAGAGATTTGACACTCGGAACTAATTTTTTAGTCTTAGCAACTCATTACATTGTGAAAGTTTGGTATGTTCAACATATACTTCACCATGAGAAAAGTTCATAGCAATAGTTTCATGGCTCCTTTAAATATCAAAGTATATTGTCCCTGGTTTTAGTTTCCCCATCAATATAATGGGGGATGGACTATATGGACACTCAAGGTCCCCTTTAGCTCTGATATTCTATGACCCTACAATTCTAAAAAGGAGCTTTTGGACAATGATGTCTTTTTTGTAAGCTTTTTATCTTTGAAATACAGGCATAGATATCGCTCAAAATATGGAACATCCCATCACATATGGCATTCAATCAAAACAGGGGGACCATAATCAGGGAGCTTCTTGGGATGCTCTGAGAAGCATCCAGGGTCAACAAAACCTAAAAGGGTGCTGCCAGCTTTAAGGTTCTTTCATTCTAAATCAAAACTCAAAAGTTATCCAACCTTGATTGATACTCTACATCTGGCTAAAATGGTTGATTACTCATATATGGGAATGAATTGCCCAGTTATTTTGTAGTTGTGTAGATCAGAGGTCTCAACATGAGGCTACCAAACTAGATCAAAATGTAATTTTGATTTTTTTAAGCAAAAAGATAATACAATATAAATAACATTAATTTGTGGTTGACATGGTTAACACAGAGATCTATTTCTATTTAGTTTGACACCACTGATGCAGAGATTGATTTTTTAAACTTTTTCCACTCATGACCCCTTTTTGGGTGAGAAATTTTTGTGACCCTAAGTATATAGGTATCTAAAATAGGTGTACAAATCAAACATCTACCGAAAATAAATAATAGTTTCTTGACCCCCTACATTTAATTACAAGAACCAACTGAGTTCACAAACCACAGTTTAAGAATCTGGGGTATAGGCCACAGTCAGGTGATTACTGTAATATTTAGATGAAAGAAACATATAATAATGCCTGTTCCCATAGCACTTGAAAAGTAGAGAAGCACTTTGCTTTTAATGATTCTCAGAAATAGGCAATGGAAGTATTATTGTTCCCATTTTTGAGACCTTCCAAAACACATAGCTAGCAAGAGGCAGAATTGAAATGTGAAGTTAGATTTCCTGATTCCATGTCCAATCTAGGATGATGCTTTGCTCTCTATCACTGGACTATCCCGATGAAGAGTTAGGGACTGAAATATTCTGTCATCCTGTTGCCCAGTGAATGATCTAATATCTTCTTAAATGTCCATGGTAATGGATATAGGGGAAGCACAAGTCCTAAAGTCCTAGGATCCATAGATAATTCTCTAACTTAAAATTCTGACACCAAGGGCTTTCCTAGATAGCCATTCCCAAACTATGGAGCAATGAGAACCAAACCATGAAAAAAAACAGAACCATTGATATTTGACTCTAATGATCTAGATGCTCTCAGATGCCTCAGGAACAATTGTGATTACACGGTAACCATGTCCCATCACATCAGATTAGTTATCCAATCTATTTGCTCCACCATTATTTTACAAAGTGACCAACCAGGGGAACAAAGGAATTAATTATTTAGTGAGAAAGAGCTATCTGACAGGGAGAGATGTCACTTAAAAGGCTCATTTGAGAGAGGCACTGTGGTAGAGAAAAAATACGTTGGTCTGAAGGTTAAAAGACTGGGTTCTAAGTCCAACCTGTACTCTTAAAAATCATGTGACTTTGGGCAATTGATTCCCTCTCTAGACCTCAGTGAAAAGTCAGGTACAATGAATAAATGGGGCTGAATTTTCTCTAAGATCCAGTCAGGCATTGTCTAATCTACATTCTAAGACTTGTTTGAGTTTCAATGTCCTTGTTCTTCAAGTTTCCTGTTAGAACCCTCAAAATTCTACATTCTGAGGTCCCTTTTTATTCTAACATTTTGAATTCTTCTGATATTCTGTGTTGTGTGTTTGAGAATAATTCTTCCTTACAATCTATGTTCTACATTCTAAGACACTTTTTTTTAAAATTAAAGCTTTTTATTTACAAAACATATTCATGAGTAATTTTTCCAGCATTGACTCTTGCATAATCTTTTGTTTCCCCACCCTCTCCCCTACCTGCAGGTAGTGTAATACATATTAAATATGTTGAAATTCATATTAGATGCAATATATTTATACATATTTATGCAGTTATCTTGTTGCACAAAAAAAATCAGATCAAGAAGGGAGAAAAAGAAAAACTGAGAAAGAAAACACAATGCAAGTAAATAACAACAGAGAGAGTAAGAATTTTATTCTATGTTCCATCCTCTGTTCCCATTATTCTTTCTCTGGGTGTAAATGGCTCGCTTCATCACTGAAGAATTGGAACTGGTTTAAATCATCTAAATGTTGAAGAGAGCCACGTCCATTAGAATTGATCACTGTATAATCTTATTGTTGCTCTGTATAATGATCTGGTTCTGCTCATTTCACTTGGCATCAGTTCACGTAGGTCTCTCCAGGCCATCCTGAAATCATCCTGCTGGTCATTTCTAAGACATTTCTGAGGTATGGAATTCTACTTTTGATGGCCTAAGTTACCTCTTCCCTCTGAGTTTTATGTTCTATATCTCCTCTGATTTCTGACCCACTTTTTCCTAAAGTTCCTCCCAGTTCTGGCATTATTTATTTTAAAGACTTTTCCTACTCTGATTGTTATTATGAAGATCTTTCTGACTGTGACTTTTTCTACATTTAAGTTCTTTCTAGCTTTGGTATTCTTTTTTTTTTTTCCAATAGTCCCTCAAAGTCCCAAAATCCTCTATCCTAAGGTCCCTCTCAACTCTAACATTGTCTATTCTAAGCACCTTATGAACTCTGACTTTTCTACAATGAAATCCACCTCAGCTCTAACATCCTTAAAAATATCTAAGAAATGCAGTGTAATGCAAAAGACTCCAGATAATAGTTTGAGTCACACTCCAATAACTTCTACTGACAAACGGACTATAACTCTGGGCCAAGGATGGCGTCTAAGGGCAGGGACTAGCTAAAACTAAGGGGGTAGATGTTTATTTTTATTCATGACCTTGAACAAAAACTTCAATAGATTACGTTGGTTTCATTCCAATGAAAGTTTCCCCAAATTACTGTGGCTCTCATTGATTGGCTAATGATAGTTCCCAGGCCAAATCCCAATTGGTCCTTGTTTGAACCCTGATTGGCTCAGAGTGAATGTGAATAGCAATTGCTTCTGCTTTGATCAGAAAGCTTGAAGATCTTCCTCTTCCAGGTTGGATTTTTTCCTAAGGGAAAAGAGGTCATTCTTTGCCTCAAATCTTACCTAGCCTTAACCAACGAAGGAGGGTTGTTTCAGTTAAATTGAGACCTATTAAAGACTTTAGATGAAAAAGATCAAGATCTCCCATTGCAAACAGACCCAATCCCATTCATCCCGATTTGTATTTTACCACTGGACCTAAATAGCTCTGGAGGAGAAAAGTGAGGTTGGCGACTTTGCACAGCTCATCCTTATTTAAAGCACATGATAATATCACTTCTGGGATGTCATGCTCCTCTGAAAATGAAGGACAAACATCAACATTTTTCTTGAGAAGAGAAGACATGTTAGCTTTTTTATAATGACTAATATTTACGAATCACCTTAAGGTTTGCAAGGTGATTTAAATGTATGGTATCATCTAGATACTGGCATAGAGAGGTTATGTGGGTCGCTGTTTTCTTTTTTGTTGTTGTTGCGACTTTTAAAATGCAACTTTAATTCATTGATATCATGGAAGTCTCCAAGAAAAAAGTTGTTGGTGGTGGTTCTTCATTTCCAAAGAGAACCGTGACATCAGGAAAGGGATGTGATTTAAGTAAGGTTGAGCTGTGCCAAGTCACCATCCTCACTTTCTTATCCAGAGATCTGGGCCCAGTGATAAGATACAGATCAGGATGAATAGAATTGAGCCTGGATGCAGTAGGAGATCTTGACCTTTTTTAACTAAGTCTTTAACAGGTCTCAGTTTGACTGAGGCAACCCCTCCCTCCCCATCAGTGATTAAAGCTAGGTAAAATTTGAGGCAAAGATTGGTCCCTTTTTCCTAGTATAAAATCTGGAAGCAGGTTAGAAAATGTAATGCTCAGGGCCAGTCATCAATGAAGCTAAGATAAGAAGCCAATATTTCTGCCTTCATGGCACCCCCAGGAAAATGAGTATGGGGGAGTAATGGAGATAGAAGGCAATAGAGACACAGAAAACTCAATTACCCAATAGATTTTCATTCATCCCCTTTGCTTTTCCTGCTCATGTTGCTCTATGTGGTTATAAGAATCAGGTAAGGGGGAGCCCTGTGAAATCTGAAGGAAAATATTATTAACTGGGCTGAGGGGTATGGGAATCTTGGCTTTATAAGATGAGTAAGAATTTAGAGTGGGAAAAGACTGGGCCAGGAGACCCTAAAAGCTCTGATGTGAGCTAATGGGACTTTAACCAAGTCCCTTAGCCTCCTTATACCTCAGTTTCCTCTTACATAAAATGAGAGACTTGAACTAGATGGCTTCTCAGACCCAAGGTCTAGGATCTGATGGTCTTTAAAGGCTCATATGGAAGTTTGAAAAATCATTTCAATAATCATCCTCAGATTTTCAGAAGGTTCAATTCACTTGTTTTCTCCCCTTCCTTAATATTCATTCCCTGTCGTGCCAGTCTAGGCTATTTCACATTGGCTTACTCTAGAGAGGCAGATGAGAAACACTCTGGTTTTTTAGTCAATAGCCCAGGGCCTATATGACTTGGGGATGGAGGGTGTCTGTCTGTCTATCTCTCTCTCTCTCTCTCTCTCTCTCTCTCAATTTTATTTTTCTCTTCTGCAAATGACTTTTTAAAAAATTAATGATATTTAACATATTTTCTCTTTACAATATTATGTATGCTATCTTTTTGATTTCTAAATATCCTTCTGAGGAGGGATCCAAAACTTTTCCCAAACTAATTATTGAGGGGGTTCAGGCACAAACAAACTAAGAATCCCTGCTTTTACTGAGGCTATGGTCTTAATAGTACCTGTCCCCAAATCTGACCCTCCTGTTTAGCTCATGGCTTCCCCAACAACTCCCAGGAGGCCCCAACAGCCCAAGGAGAAGAGAGTTGTATGAAGAAGCCAATTTATCCTGATCCACTTTATTTCCAAAGGCACTTTTTCCCTTCTGAAAAAAAAAATCCTTATTACTCACCTTTGCTTTATTTAATGGCTTGTGTGAAGATAAGGGGGATAATAGCATTTTGAAAAATTGTAAAACTGGTGGAAAGTTCAAGTATTTTTAATGATTTCACAGGAATTTAGTGAAAGAAAATTACTGAGAGGAAAAGTGCTAATCTCACCAGGAGGAAGAATCTGGGTCCAAGGTAGAGGTGGGGTTGGTATGCAAATGAGCTATCTGTGCCCATCAATTTCCCACTGATGACAAAGAAACCCAAGGGTACATTTCATCAGTTAAGGAGCCCCGTGGGAGTCAAAGCCCTAACTCAGAATGGAGAGCATGAGCTACTGCAGGAGATAGTCAGCTCCTTCTTCAAGCAATGATTAAATGAGGTACCAAATTCTATGGTAAGATCATCCATGCAAATTGTGGTGCTTTTTCCATTGTTTCACTTTTGGCAAAGGAAGAGAATGACAATGTCTGGGCAGCTGATGTCCTCCATCATTCCCCTCCCCTGATATACCAGGCTGGTCATTGGGTTCCAAGCTCCTCCACCTTTCTAGGTCATGAGCAGCATCATTTCCTTAACCATAGCCTAGCTCATGTTTTCTTTCCCTTCCTTCTCATCGAAGTTCTCACCATTAGACTTTTCTACTTAATTTCTAAGATTGTTTCTGTATGTTATGAAATCAATTTAATATAGACTGTAACTTGATTATTTCTTTTGAATTTATTTGTGTACTATACACTGATACATATCTCTCCCTCTGTGTATGTCTACATACATGTGTGCATATGTACATGTATATAAATTTAGGTATAAATAATATATATGTATGCATGAATTTGTTCTATACTTCTGGTTTCATTGGTGTAAGATATTTCCTTTACTAAGGAAGATTGGTGCCTCCCAAACAACCTAAGGAGAATTCAGGGATGTAGTGACTTGGTCAGTCACTTATCCAGGATATGGCAGAGACAGGAACTTCCTAACTCTATAAGACCACCTGTCTGTCCTATATGAGCGTGATGTTTTTCATCCATGTACATAGATAGTTCTCCTAGAGTTCTACCCCCATTCCCAGTAGAATATAAACTTCCTGAGGATAGAGTTGATTTTACACACACATACACACACACACACACACACACACACACACACACACACACACACACCATTGATTTGTCTTTGTCCATAGAAAATGTTTAATGAATGTTTCATGAATCCAACAGATACAGGGAAGGAATTGTGGCCCCCGTTGTTATGTCCTCTTAGATTTGCAAAGCATATTCCTCTTGATAGCCACCTTTGTACAAACCTAAGGGGGAAAACCCAGCATCAGAGAGATCAAGACTCTCACTTAAGTTCACAGAGACATCAAGTGGCAGAGGCAGGATTGAGATTCAGGACCTATCAAGCTCTTATCTCCAACTTTACTGCTCTCTCTCTCTGCCTTTTAAGTGATTATCCCCCAAAGTCCCTGCCATCAGGAAATTTAGAGTTAATTGGGAAAAAAGGGCCAACAGCAAAAAAAGTACCACCAAGTCATTCTATATAATGTGGGAGACAGCTGTGGATGGCGACTTACAGGCTTGCCCTAATCTCTGGAGACTACGAGTGATACCAGAAAGGACATTTGGGAGACAATCTCAGACCTAGCATAAAACCTCAGGCTTACCACTTATTAACTATGTGACTTTGGGCAAGGAGCTATCTCTAAGACTCAGTTTCCCCAATCATAAAAAAGGGTCTATAGTCCAAGTATTTAGGGTCTATACCTTATGCTTTTCCCAAGGTCAAACACCCATCACATATTGAAGAACAGCACTGTATCTAGGCAGCTTGATTAAAAATCAACTGTTTCAGTGATGTACTTTGAATTAATCAAGGAGAGTTTTTGATATTGGAATATGAGTTATTAATAATAAGTTATTAATATAGAGACTTGTAAGTATACTAATAAGTTATTTGTATTTGCAAAGATACCAGACTAGGCAGTAAGCATTTATTTCTTGTGCAAGACAAGCTCTCTTCCTTAATTTTTCCATAACTCTATTTAATGCCATCAATAAGCACAGATGGGAATTTCAGGTGGAAGCATAAACGAGATGCAAGAAAAAATAGCATCGAGTTTATCAGAAAGAGAACAAGCTGCTGTCGGAGTAATCTCGTGGGCAGCCTAGTTAGCTGGCTGCTATTCAAAGGTTACCTGTAATGAGAATCAATGGGCCAGGCCAGCGGCTCCGTAATAGAATGCCTTTGAATGTGAAACACAAATCAATTTGAAAGAATCAAGAACAACGGCCATTGATCAGCACGCTATCTCTCGGCTTTGGAGGAACAATGGGGTGCAGACGTGTTTGCAGGTTTGCTATTATCCCAGGGCGCCTTCTCCATTCCGGCTATGGGGATGATGGGGGCTCAGTCAGATCTATTTAGATAGGTATGATCCTCCAGCGGCTGTGCTTCAGAATGCCGATAAGGCAGTGAAGGCCTGAAAGTAGCCTTGAAGGCAGAGCCCTTGCCCTTCTTTTTCCAAGGGTCGTGGATGACCTCTGGGAAACGTTGCTGCTCTCTACACACAGGAAAAACTCAATGTAGATTTATCGTCCTCGTTTCCATGGTATTAACAATGATTTTGAGAGGGATTAATATACTTCGTACAGTTTGGACATGTCACTGTGCGACTGTGATGGATTGTGGAGGTGATGCTGGATTTTGGAAGGCCGGATCAGGGATGCACCGTACGCTCAGTAGCAAACCGCATCTCTCTCATTCGAGACCAGCTTAGTGATGTGGTCCAGAAAGGTTCATCTCCAGATGGTTGACCACTAAAAAGTGATCCTGGAAGCTAAAGCCTCTAGATACCTCTCTAAATGAGTGGGATCTCTCTCTTGCCTCTAGAATGCCGCTTATGTTACTCTCTAGATCTGGAATGATTTTCCTTCCCATCCACTCAATTCTGATCCATTCTCTAACCCAAGAAGATCCTTTTATACCATCAATAACAACCTCACAAAGTACTGTTTACCATCTGTGACTTAGTCCCCTACTAGACTACGAACTCTGTAAGAGTAGGGAAATAGGTTAAGCTAAACATTTTCTTCTCTAATTCCAGCCACAATGTTCTGCATGGAGTAGGTGTCCCATAAAAGTTGGTTACCCTGCAGTATTCCTGCCTAGTAAATCAGAGAGAGGCTATGTCCAAGCCAGGGAAGTGAATATATTCCTCCTAGCAGAAGTGATTATCCCAACACCAGAATGGTCCTATCCTCAATGACCTAGAATGTGACCTGGATGAAGTCTTGGCTTTGGATTAACCTTTGTGACATTAGATAAATTGCTTGAGGTCTCTGGGTCTGTTATGACTTCTAAGGACCCTTCCATTTCTCAATTTGAACCCCTACAATTTTACATTATTTCTAGCTCTAAGATGACAGAAAATGGAGGAGGATTAAAACAGGTTTGTATGGCTACACCCAAAGTATGGTTTTATGATGATGTCAACAAGGAAGAAAGTCTTTATTGAGGTGAAGCTGGACTCTGACTTTGGTCCTGTGCTAGTTCCATATTTATTCATAATTTAGAAAGAGAAGAAGAGGTTTCTGAGTTCCAATAGACCTCTGTGACCTCAATCAGGACATCTAGCCTAATGGACCAGCACATTAGCCACTCTCCCTGTGAACTTTACACTGTTATTCACACTACTTGGTGAACATGCTCCCTCCTCTCTCACTTTTTCCTGTAAACTCTTAAGATTTCTTCATCCTTCTCACTCCTAAACCTATCAATGAACCTATTGAGATTATCTCCCTTGGAGAGAAAACTCCTTGAGAACAAGGGCTTGTTCACTTGTTTTTACACACCCAGACCTTGCACTGTGTCTGGCATGTAGTAGGAGTTTGTTAAATTAGTGAATCACCTATCACTGGCAGGGCCCAAGGAAGAGCTAGAGGTCTGTGGGATGGGACTCTTGTAAAAGGGACTGGGATCTTTGGATGAGTTAATTATATAATTCTATGACATTCACTTTTATAACACATTTTCAAAAAAAAAAGTATAATCTATATATTATCGTACAAGGGAATCCTAAAGAAGTTCTTCCTTCAAGAACTAAGTCTCTGATCATGAATTGGAACTCGTGCAACAGGAGATGTGCCCTTAGAGTGAGGAAGAGAGTCCTTCAAAATTAAGACTGCTCCCTGACATTTGCCATCACTAAAGGCTCCTCAGTGCGTTCATGTCCTTTGTCCTCAGGCACATGCCAGAAGTGCTATTGAGAATACACTGGGGAGGGAAGGGAGGTAATAAGTTAAGGAAGACGATCCATTGAACTGTCACAGCATGAAAATAGATTTTAAAAAATCTCTTTGCTTCTTCCCCTTTCCTCTTCTTCCATAGCATTCGTTCCCTGCCTTCTCTATTTCATTATTTCCCCTATTCTCTGTCTCCTTTCTCCTCTGTGGGGAAAGTAAGGCAACTTGAGCAAAGAACAGTAAAATCCTAGGGCATTCATAGATTCTAATTGTTTAGTCTTTTACCAATAGATCCTACCACAAAAATGGCTGCTGTGAGTATGTTTGTGTATAGGGGTTTTATTTCTAGGGTATAGGCTCAATTGGATCACAAGGTATGCACAGTTTAGTTACATCGGGGAACCAATTCCAAACAAATTTCCAAAGAGACCGACCCAATGCACAGCTCCATCAACAGTACAATGGTGTGTCTACTTTCCAGCATTTATCATTTTCCTTTTCTGCTATCACTGTCAAATCTGATGGGTATGTGGTTCGACATGAATAGAGGCTTCGTGCTGAGGAAGAAGGGCCCAGGCCTTTCTCACAGCTAAGTTGAGTTTTCTGTTATGGGGGGGGGGAGTTATGTAAAGGCTTGTGAGAGATGTAGAGAGGGGAGGACTGGATGGGGGTTCTTGAAGAAAGAATGGAGTGAATTTCTCCTAGGAGTCCTTCCAGCCTGTATGATTCAGTAAAGCTTTAAAAAGTCTGGTCAGATCTGTCAGCAGATTTAGGAATGGCCAAGGTCCAGGCTCCCTAGGAAGCTGAAAATGATGAGGGGTCCAAGCCATGAGCTCCTAGGACACGGATGATGCTGGCTGAGAAAAAGCCTCTGCCCACCTGACAGATCTGGAGGGATCCCACACCAAACTTGACCTGGCAGCAGCTATTGTACCGCTCGATGCCTAAGAGTGAACTAGAAACATCCCACAGAGCCCACCCTGCTACGCTGGGGACAATGTGGCCAGAAGGCCCCAGATGGAACATCACGGCACAAAACCCCGTGTCCAGTCTGGAACAAGCCATACAGAATTTTCCTTCCCAAGGACTTAGGGAGAAAGATGCCGATGGCACTGGGGACTGCCAACTAAATGAAGTGGTCTCAGTCCATCAGCATTCCCAAGGGGAGCTCAGGAGGCGACTACATTAGCTGCGGCCTGATTGGCACAGGAAACAGTTTTATGTCCAGAACATGGGAGAAAATGTTCAAGACAAATTTATCTTAATACAGATTTATTGATGTCAATGCAGTCTGCACTGGAATTCTAAGTTCATAACAACTGAGAAGAGAGAGATAAATCTATCAGAGAGGGAATTAATAAAGCATGGGGTGATGAAAAAAGCACCAAAGTGGGAGGCAGGAGACCCGGAGAACTAACTACCACTGACGAAGCGTGGGATCGTGGGCAAGTCTGCCCCCACTGTAGGACTCAGTTTCTCTACATGTCAAATAAAGGGTCAAATTATCTTCCTGAAGACCCCTCCCCGCTCTCTGTTCCACCCCGACCCCTTCCTCCCACTCTCCGAACTTCCTGAGCCCACCCTCACCTTTCTCCCCGAGCTCCCCTCTGGCGGAGCTGTCTGTGAAAGCGCAAAGCCCAGGAGCAGAGCCGGCTTCCCGCCCCTTCGCTAACTCAGCCTCCTGCCCACCACCACTCTTTTCTCTCTGCCACATCTCCAGGTAGCCAGACTAATCTGTTCTGATGGTTCTCCACTGCAGTGCTCTCTCCCTGCCAATCAGGCCCCACACCCAGAAGCAGCAACCCGGGCAGAGCCTGCCAAGACTCTCCCTGGCTGCTGAGGTCTTGCCGATGACTTTGCCATGCGGTGCTACGATTGATCTGTAATTAAAAAGCACTGCGAGGGTGGCTAATTGCATTAGTATGGATCCCCACAGATCCCGTGCCCAGACAAATGGGCAGCGGACAAAAGGGACAGTCCTGTCACCACAATCCATCTCCATCTCCCCAGAACTGATGTGGCCGTTTGGAAAGAGGGCTTGGGTGCAGTTCCAGGCAAGTGACTGCCAAGGAAAAAAGATGGAGGCCAGAAAGATCGCCACGGACAATGGCACGCAGAACTCCACCTTACCGGGCAACGCCGGGGGCTAGGTCCTTGCTGCGCCCCTTGGGGGAGACCCGGTGTGTCCGAGGGAGGAGAGTCATTAAAACGGGACTTCTTACACAGAATGGCCAGAGGATGTCACTCTAGGGGACCAAGTTCCACACACGGGGATCTGCATTGCTGGAATGTCTTCCCCCCCCACGAGTCCTCAACACCAACAAAATCACAGGTTGAAACAATTTTTTCTTTTAATCCCTTATAATACCCAGGATAAGGAAAACTCTCAGGAGTTATTTGCTGAATGAGTGAATAGAAAAGCATTGCACCAATGGCTGTTCTCACATTAATTCCACTATAGAAATCAGGACAAAAATGGCTTCCATGGGTTCTGTGGGCTGCTCCCCCTCGAAGACAGAGACTGGCCAGCCGAGAGAAGGGCTTCTGTCTGCCACCTTCTCTCCCTCCTTCCCGGGGCTCCCAGGGGAGGGGAGGCAGGTCTCCGCTTTGCTAATCAGCCCGGCCAAATGGCCCATCTTCACCCGCCAAAACTTGCAGAGCTTCTGCAGAACTGAATCCCATTACTGAGCTTTCTAATAAATACCTGGGGGGGAAATCGGTCCCCCCAGCCCCCTAATTTATGGGTAATGAGCACTGACAGTTTGACTTAACAAGGTTGAGGATTTTCAGGCCATAGATAAGTTAGTACTGACTGTCAAGGCCTTTGGATATAGAGTTTCAGAGGCTTATTTATGATATGGAACACGGTCACCAGAGACCAATAAAACCTGGTGCCGCGAAGTTATTGTTAATAATAGCCTCCATCATGTAAAATCGCCCTCATACAACTTCGGAGGCGCTTTCGGGTCATCAGCATCATGATGAAGGAGCTCCGACCCAGCCTTTCCCCTCACACATCCTGATGAGATAGCAAAATGGCAGGGTCATTAAGGAGCAGGGCCTCCATCCTTCCCCCAGATCCCACAGCCCCCCATAAAAGCTGCAACCTTGAACTTGACTGTTAGGCTAGGCTACATGAGGAATACACACAAACTGCTAAAGTCCACGGCCAATTCAGTTTGCTGCTTCTTGGGCACAATTCACAAACCTTTGCCCAGGTTATCCTCCATGTTTGGGATTCCCAGCTTTCTTCAAAAGTTGTCTCAACTGATCCTTTCTGTGTGGGGCCCTTCCCAAGCCACCCCCACTCTCACACTCTGCCCATTCTTTCTCCTTCCAATGACCTTGAGCTTACTTTGTTTCTGTTAGGTATTGATTTCTGACTGGGTAGATTAAATCCCACAGGAGAATAGAAGCATCCTAAGGAAAGGAATTTTACCCCTTTAACACACACAGCAGTCACTTAATATGTGTTTGATTAAAGAAACGGTTTCTATGACAAAGCATTGTGCTCAGTTCTGGGCACACAAATGTATAAAATGAGATATTCCCTGCTTTCAGGAAGCTCAACTTTAATTGGGGAGGGGGGATTACACATGAAGAAATATTCAGTTGTAAAATCCCAGAAGTCCCATGGTTTAGACAGAAGGGGATGGAAAGAACCAGACCAAAGAGCATTAGCTTATGTCAATAGGTCAAACAATGGTGTGGGAAGAAGAGAGGGAGGAAAGGGGAGATATCTGCAGGCAAAGAGACAAGGCAAATGAAGGAGCAACAAAAATAGAAAGAATGAACCCTTGGGTGTTTGGGGGCTGTGGGGATGCACTTTGAATGAGTAAGGACCACGGACTTCCCTGAGACAGAGATTGTTCCACTCTCTCTAATACCAGCCCATTTAAACAACATCCACAAAAATCAGCCTTGCAATACCTTAGATACATTCTGGACAATGAACCTCTTCACCCCCCCTGCTCTCCCCCCAAAAAACTGCTCTAAGGGCCCATCATTAAATGAGCAACATCACCACCTCGCTCTACTGCCTCCGCCATGATAATGGCCTCTCTGGAAGGAATTGCAGGCCAGATAAAGGGAGCATAACAGATATACCATTTATTTACCATAAAAACTACAATTAAGTACAGCCAACCTGCAAAACGGAGAGGGCGATTAGGAGGAAATTACAGGATTATGGGTGATAATGCAAATCCAATGAACAGGAGAGATATGAGGGAGCATAACTGTGTACTTACAGAAGCCCACCTGCCAAGAACTTCTACCCAGGAGCAAAGCCTGACATCTCCAAGCAGGCAGTGACAATTGTCAGTGCCCACCGTCACTTTATCCCTACAGGACTGTACAAAAAAAGGGGCCATTTGATTTTTTGCCTCTCTTTTTTCTGCTACTTCCTGGAAATGCCACAGGAAGCTTTCTGGGATTCCTCCCAAAGGCTGATTGTACTTGAAACTTAAATCTCAGTCCTTGGATAACAGGCACAGAAGGGGCAATGGCTGAGATCACCAGAGAAGGCCATGATTAGGAAAGGAGGTGGAAGTATAGCCTGTGAAATTCAAGAATTATAGGTTTGGAAATGGATGGCATTGTGGGGGCCATTGAGGAAAAATCTAACTATTTGTCACCTAAGGCAGAACTTGAGGCATATAGAAGAAAAGTGACTAAGATCATGTTAGCACTGGTGTAGAAATGGAGCTTAATAAATGCCTGTGGACTTGACTTAGCTGAACTGGTTAGTATTCTGCCCCCCAAACATGTATAGAATTGAACTAAACAGATGAATACTTTGGGGGGTGATGTATACAGGAGTCTTGCTCAGTCAAGTAAGAATCCAACTAGATCATCTCTAAGCCTCCATCCAACCCTGAGATTTTAAGACTCTGTATCTGCTATTTAAACTCTTACTTGGCTCAAGAGTCACTATCAGGACCTGCCCTGAATTAGAATTAAGGGTCAGTTAAAAATAGCCACTCATCTGAAGAAAGAGGCTCATTGTGAGCATGGAAGCATGAAGAAAAATAATCTTCCCAGCTGATTCAAAGGGGAATGGGAGCCCCATAACACAGAGCAAAAGAGAGGCCATTTGGGGCAATGGTTAGAGCACTGGACCTGGAGTTAGGAAGATGATTTGGAATCCCTACTTAGCCATGTGTTAACTATGTAACCCTGTACTTTCTCCATTTTCAAAGTGGGGGACAATAATTATACATATCTCACAGGGCTATTGTGACATTCAATCAATAAAAATATATTTATTAAGAAACTATTATTTGTCAGACATTGTGCTGGGATCCAATGAGGAAAAAAAATCTGTCTCTAAAAGATTTCTCATCCCTTTAAGCACCATATAAATGGCAGCTGTAATTATTAATGGACTGCACGATGAAACCAGAGATAGGGAGTTTTCTCCATCTCTAGGTACGGCTGCAAGGGACCTGTCTTGGATAAAGCTTGTCATTGCTGTGGGGAAGGGGGCACAGAAAGCTGCAGTCTCAGGTGTATGAGCCCTCCTGGGGCTACAAGGTTTGCATGTTAATGATGTGGAAGGTGGGAGGAGGCTGCAGGAGTGGAGGAAGATGTGTGTGTGTATGTGTGCCAGTCCTTAATCCTGAGAGCTGATCATAGAAACTATTGAAGGGAAAAGTAATGAATCCAATCTGCCCTTCCAGAAATGACTTTGAAGCCAGTTGTTCAAGGAACACATCTAATTGGGTCTGAAAATGGAGTCTGCCCCACTAATCTCAAAAGGTATTTTTCCGAATGAATCGGTCTCGGGTTTTACATAATGGTAAAGCCCCGTTCTGGGAGCTCCTGGTCACCTCTCATTTCTAAGTGTTTGGGCCCCGAATCGATGCGCATTTGCTCAGATCAGTCCCTCTCTCCTTCATTTTGATTAATCCATTATAGTTAATGCTTCAGACCTCATCTGCAGCCTCAGCTCCTGAAGGAGCCCAGGAAGGAGAGTTAATCTTGGGCACCGGGTGAGGGCCGTATCACACAGCCTGAAACTGCTATCCTGATAACCTGATTAGAGGATCTTCAACGCTGGAGAATTATTTTTTAAGCCTACAGATCTGAGCTCACAATTTAAACTTTGCATTACAGGAGGCCAGAAGCAGATTACTTTTGTCAGCAAAGTCAGAAAGGGAGAGGAACAGAATTAAACAAGTGGTGAGTTATAATATGGTGGGGAGCTGTCCACATTCATGCAAAAGCCCCGAGATGAATAAATGCCAGTGGTATATGGCAATACTCACACAGAGAGGGGTATGGATGCTAAGACTTATGCTCATACACAATACCTACATCCGAAGCAATAAGGTGGCAAATAGATCAGACCCCGAGCTTTGCCTTTTTCAAGAAACATAATTTGATTATTTATTTTTCAATTCTTCTGCTTTTCCTTCTACCGCCCTTCCTCCCCAACTTGGACACAGTGGTGGCCGTTGGCTAGAGTATGGTCCCGTCTGATAGATTGGAATTCCCAAGACCGATAAACAATTCAGTAATTAGGACACTGAAATTTCTCCCTGAAAGCATGAGTAGTACTCATATCCTCCTCTCCCTGACAATCCATTGGGGAGAATCTGCCATCTGTGTCTACCTGGTCACCGCAGCTGCCACTGCTCTCATTATGAAAGAATATCCCTTTCCTTCACACCAGCCTTCAGATGTGGATTGGGAAGTAGGTGTTCTGTTTGCCTCTGTTGCCTTTCAAGAAAGCCTGGGTACCAAAAGGACATCTTGCCTCCAGCTACAGATATCTGCAACCCAGAGAAATACCATCTCTCCACAGCAAGGCCATAGCAGTCTAACAGACAAATGCCAACCCTAATTTAGGACTGCCCACATTCCCCCTCCTCTCCACAGGAGAAAGAAGTAGGGATGTACACAAGGTTTCTTTTGAGAACAGACACTCAAGAGAGTACAGAGAACTGTACTTCCTCTTTCCAGGTTTCAGAGCTTCAAAAATGTGACTTCTTAGAGCTGGATAGGACATCAATAATCATTCCATCCACACATTGTAATAATGATAATCACAATGATAGCTAACATTTATATAGCATTAATATGCACCAGGCACCCTGCTAAGCACTTTATAATTATTGTCTCATTTGATCTTCACAACAATCCTGGAAGACAAATGCTATCATGATCCCTATTTTACAGAAAAGGAAACTGAAACCGATAGGGTGAAGCGACTTGTCCAGGGCCGCACAGCTAAAAAGTACCTGAAGCCAGACTTCATCTCAGGTTTTCCTGACTCCAGGCCTGGCTGGGTCTTATTTAAATCTCAGCAGGAGACCCTTTCCAGATCTTCCCACTCCTAGTGCCTTTACTCTGAGATTATTTCCATTTTCTCCCAAACATACACATTTTTCTTATTAGAATGTTAATTCTTTGAGAACAGAGACTTTTTTTCCCCTTGTATCCCTAGCAAGAAGCCTACACTGGCACACAGTAAGTACTTAATAATTTCATGTTGTTTAAGATAATGATGGTGATTATACAGGCACAGATCGCTCCACATATCACAATATATCCAACAATAAAACCATGTTTTGGGAGGTTCCTGACTCAGTACTTTTTGACACACTCTGCTTTGGTGATCCCGATGTCTCCTAGGATAAACTATATTACTATTGTATGTACATGACTATTCAAAAATGTCTCCTTAATTTTAGTCTGCTGTGTTGCTTATTACCACCTGCTGATAGATGGGGCAGTGGACAAAGCTGGAATCAAAAAGACTTGTGAAACAAATGTAGTTTCAGATACTTACTAGCTGAGCCTAACCCTGTTTGACTCACTCACCTGTAAAATGGAGTAATGGAAACTACCATGAGTATCAGATGAGATATTTATAAAATGATTAGCTGCTTGACACATAGTAGGTGCTTAATAAATGCTCATTATCACCTTCCTCCCACTTTCCTTCCTTTCTAATTAATTCCTTCTTGGGTGGCTTCTGATAACCAAGAAATAATGATTTTTGATAACTAATTCACATCCATCTTAGCATTTTACTGTCAGTACATAGCCTCAAAACCTTGTTCTTAGATTTAAATTTCACAAAAACAAACCAAAACCAGACACTATAATAACATTAATAGGCACATAGTACTCAGTGTATATAAAACTATTATATTTAGGCCCACAATGTCATTTCCAGACCCTCATCATCTTAGTTTTTAAAAGGTATCCTAGAGGTCACAGAATCCAAACATCTACCTTTAAAGAGGAACCCACACTAGAATATCCCTGGGAAGTAGTCATTAAGCTTCTGCTTAATAATACTTCTAGTTATGGAAAGTTCCCTCTCTACCAAGTACCTTCTACAGACAAATGACTCTGATTGTTAGTCTATTTTATATTCCTAGGATTTGGGAGACTAGGTCTGGATCTAGTCTGAGAAGTATCTAATTCAAACTCCATTCTACAAAGGAGTGATCAAAAGCCAGAAGTTGAATGAACTACAGACATTACTCAGGGAATGAGTATCAGAGGCAGACTCTGAACCTTTGGACTTCAGGTTCTATAACATTCCTTGGGTAATGCTGTGAGTGAAATATCAGTGCTCCCCATACAGAGAGGGAAATGGGCTCACAATTTGGGCTTTCTAAACCCCTAAATGGCAGAAGAAATTATGGAATCCATGCTGCTTGAAGGTCTGTGTTCTTTGCTCATTTTGCAATGCATCTCTTATATGAACCATTAATTAGAAAACATTCATTTAATGCTTTTGCAGGACTCTGAGCTAGGAGCTAGAGGCCATGGCTCATGGTGGGGAAGGTCCTATCTCCCAGGGGTCCCCATCTGCCACCTTCATGTCCTTGTCAGGGAAAGAAATGAGGCTACATTGAGATGATTTGCTTTTGACAAATGCAGGATGATGGCTACTTAACACCTTGCTCTCCCTCCAGGTGTTTGCAGAATGATTTTTAAAAATAAATTGCCCTCTAAGGTTTCCAGGTAGTCTAGGGAAGCTGACTCAGCCAGGTTGCATTTCTCTGGCCCTCATTATTAGGTTTTTAAAACACTTGATGGGGGAGGGGATTTTTAAGAAAGACTCAGATCATTCCAGTTCTCAAATCTGCAAATTTGTCCACTCTACAATGGGTTCCTCTCCCAGGTCCCAGAGTTCCCCAGAGAATAGGGAGAGGAACAATAAGGAAGGGGACCTTGGTTCATCTATACTGGTGGCTCTGTCTGAAAACTTGCAAGATCTTCCTCCTCAGGAGAGGTCCTTATGGGGGGCATATGAGACTTCCTATTTACCCAGAAGGAAAAATGCCATCTTCCACATGAAGCCATTGCTTTTCTCTCCTGCTGGTGGTCTCTTGCCCCCAAATTATCTCCTACCTAATTGTGAATAAAGGGATTTGAAAATCTTAAAATGCTGCATAATTGTAATCTATTTGTGTGTTTAACAGTTCATTTTTTCATTCATTCTTCCCTTCATTCATTGTTCATACCTTTATTAAGGCTTTTCCCCTCAATAGTATATTGAAGCCTTGTTAATTAGCTGAGATTTGGAATATGATTATTAAATATTTATGAACATAAAAGTTTAAATTAATCATGTTATCAACACTTTCACGTTAATATATCTCAATTTGAACTCATGGTCTCATTTCCAAAGTCTCCTTTTCTTCCCAAGTTCCATGATAGAATATCCTTCCTTAGAGCCAATAACAAAATAATTATAGTAGCCAGAATTTATATAGCACTTTAAGATTATTATGCATTTTATGTTATCATATTTCATCCTCCCAATCCATCCCATTTTACTGATTTAGAAACTAAGGTTGAGAAAAGTTTATTGATTTATTTGGGGACATAAATCAAGGATCTAAGGTTGGGATTTTAACTTGATTCTTCATAACTACAAATATAGTTCTACATGCACCGAAATACATAGCTAGCCACATCACATCTTCTCTTGACAATTATACTAGCTTTCTCATCGTCTTCCTGACTCCAGCCATTTCATTCCTCAATCCACCTTGCCCATATCTATATCTGCCAAAATAATCACTTGATATTCTCCTGGGATTGGGACTAACACTCTCATTCTCTATCTCCTTCCCTCCCTCCTTCCCTCTTTCCTTCTCTCCTTCCTTCCCACCTTCCCTCCCTCTCTCTGTCTCCTTCTCTTTGCATGTGCATGTATATGTGCATAAATGTGTGCACGTGGGTGTATCTGGCTCTCTTTGCTACCTCTCAACCTCTTAAGACATTCCATCCAATTTCTAAATAGCTTAAAGCATTAGAAATAGTACCAATGATGAGGAGATGCAAGCTGGCTGGTGTATAAATGGATGCTTTGCATTAGGACAGATCTGTGCCCAAGCTCTACATCTGATATATTCCAGCTTCAGGACCAGAGAACACCATTGAACCTCTTTGTGCTTTTGGCCATTCTCTAAGACAAGAAATGGGACAGAGCAAATAATTCATAAAGTATGATGGATTTTTAATAAGAAGGATCCGACTTCAAGTATAGCTCTGTATGAGCTTATATTAGTCTCTATGCCTCAATTTACTCAATTATAAAATGAGAGCATTGGAATCCATGCCCTTGAGGATCTCTCCCAGGTCTAAATCTATGATTCTATAACCTTGGAATTGGATTATTAAATATTAATTTAATTAAGTTGCAAATAATCTGCTGAACTACATTGGGAAAGAAAGGTATTATCTTATGTGGATGAAATCACAAGACTGAAAGAGTATAATAACAGTGATTCACATTAAGCTGGTCCTTAAAGTTTGGGAATGGGCTTTCATTAAAAGAAAATGGAAGAAATCAAAGTTTTAAAAGCAAATGCTAAAAATAGTTTTTTACATGTAACTGAGGAAAAGTGAAATAGTACATAAAATTTAAAAGTGTATTTATAAAAAAGAATATGAAAAGGTATATGTACTAAACATTATTTCCTTCCCATTTCCAAAGGGAAACTCAGAGACGGGAGATCTTATGCCCATGGTCACATGATTAGGAAACGAAGGACTGGATTCCAGGTCCAATTGAGATACACACTAAGTCATGTTGGTTTTTCTTTACATGGATCTGAAACTCACTAGTCTCTTACTAGATACCCTGCACTTTATTCTTGCTTGTTCGGCACTCTTCAAAATGAGCCTGCTGTGTTTTATGCCTGGATGCTATGAGATACTTAAAGACAAAGGTCAAGTCCACTCCCCTCACCCACAATGACATGTCTTTTCCAGGCAAAATATCCTCATTTCCTTCAGTGAATCCCTGATCTCTCACCCGCCTTCCGAATAGACATTAGGCTAAAAGCATAAAGAATGAATGTTTGATTTGGAAAGACACTCAGCTAAGGAGAGTGTTAGATTACTTCTTAACACCCGCTGTGACTGGCCTCCTTTCTTGCCCTTTCTCTGGGCACATCCCAGGTTCTGCTGGTTTGATGGGTCACTGCTTGTGGGCCAGATGTTGAGAATCACATCCAATCTTAAGGCCCTCTCTAGAGTCCTTGTTCATCACTGTTCACCATCTGTTCTGTTGGCTCAGCTGCCTCCTTGTTCTTTTAAGGCCACCTCTGTAGAGGATGGATGCAGAGGTGTTCTGTCATCCAGTGACCACGAGAAACCCTATCATATGCTCTTCTCCTTGACTGATCAGAGAAGATTTCTTCAGCACTGCCTCATTAATCAATGTCAGGCTCCCTCTAGACAAAGCCTCCTTCATCTGGGGCCCACAAACTTCAAAAAAAAAGTATCTTAATATTTTGATAACTAGGTCAAAATAACTGTAATTCATTATAGTTCATATATTTGAAAACATGATTCTGAGAAGGGGTCCATAAGCTTTGCCAGACTGCCAAAAAAACAACAAAAACAAGTTTAAGAATATCTGCTCTACTCTAATCATCTATAAGAACTCATAGGATAGGACTCTATTTGTATTTATACTATTACAATATTTGTTATAATATTTTCTGTCAAATAAGTTTTTTTCTTAAAAAAAAAGAAAATTCTGCTCTAGATGGTCTGAGAGTTCTAACTAGACATGGTCTTGGAGCCATGTTTTCTCACTGATAACTGTTGGAAATCTAGTGTACGGGATGAGTTGTGCAAGCATAAACTTGTAGGGAAGATTCAGGGGATGTCCTTCCTATATTTGGAGGGCTGTAATGAGGAACTGGTATTGGACTATTCTACCTACCCTTGAAGGAACAGAAGTAGGAGCAATAGGTTAAGAAGAGATGATCTAGATATAACATAAGACTGAGGCAAAGCTAGCAACCTTCAAGGCATGTTGGGTGAATTCCTTTTTATTGGAGATTTACACCAAAGGATGGCGGACTACATTTGATATTATCATCGAGTGACGAGACTTATTCAAGTGATGACTGGATGAGATGGTCATTGATTCTTTTAAATCTAAAAATCTATGAGTCATGAGGGGCTTTCCAGCTCTAGAAGCTTTTAAATTAAATTATAAATAGGATTTTGAAAGATACAGCTTAAGATCATTTAAGAACATTCTCCCACTAAAAGGAAGAGAAGGGTGATTTTGTGGCAAAAAGACAACTGGAATAGGAATAGGAAAAGGAGAGGCAGAGAGGGAAGGAAAAAGAGATGGGGGAAAGAGTGTGAGAGAGTTTGTAATTCACAAACAGGCATTCTCTCTCCCCAAAAGGGCAATCATATATGCCACATGGATCAAAAGAGGCATTTCATTCAATGTATAGGAGTTCATGGGTGCGAGATCCTATATTTTCCTTCCACTGATCTCATTCAGCTATTTTTCTTCATGTTCACCCTTTCTTGTTGAATTTCAGGGGTGTCTGAAGAGAGGGATGTTCTAGAACTGATTAAATGGGCTACCATAAGGGCTGATAGAAAGGAAGGACCAGATTTACCATCACTGATAATCTAGCCTCTCTTCTCCATTGTTTTTACAAATGCATCTGTTTGTCTCACCTGATTTCTATGTATGTTTGTATGTTTTCTTTCAGCCTTCATATGCCTCTTCTGCCTCCCTTCCTTTCCATTTGTCTTTGTTCTTTCTCAAAAGGATAGGGAAGAAAATCTTTATTGATTACTTCAGAGAGAATAAGGATCTCTTATTTTCCCCAATCCCAGTGTTGATTTAATGATCAATTCAGACAATATCAACCATGGATAGCAATGACCTTTGGTGAGATTAAACATCATGCCATCAGAAAAATATTCAAGTGAAAGCTGGAAAGCCCCATAATAAGGATACCAAAGAACAAGTTTCTGCCGTGTGTCCCTGAGGTCCATGAGGTTGGGTGAGTCTGTATGAGGATGTAGTGAAGAGAGAGGGAAGACACTTAAACTGCTTAAATGCAATGTTGACTTCTCCTTTATGCACTCATCATTTTGGAATGGAAACTATTTCAAGCCAGGAAATACTTCAGTGCTTTTATTCCCTTTGCTATCTTTATTTCTTCAAACCTGATATTGAATCCCAGAATGCGACAGTGAGATGGGACCTGGATAATCCAGAAGATCCTGTCTTTTCTATCATGTGGGAGGGAAAGGAGATCAGGATAGGAATCTAGTCTAAAAGTGAAATCATTTTGAGCAGAACCAGGAGATCATTATACATTTCCACAACGATACTGTCTGAGGATGTATTCTGATGGAAGTAGATTTCTTTGATAAAGAGAAGATCTAACTCAGTTTCAATTGACAAACAATAGACAGAAACAGCTACACCCAGAGAAGGAACACTGGGAAATGAATGTAAACTGTTTGCATTTTGGTTTTTCTTCCCAGATTATTTATACCTTCTGAACCCAATTCTCCCTGTGCAATAAGAGAACTGTTCAGTTCTGCACACATATATTGTATCTAGGATATACTGTGATATATTTAACATGTATAGGACTGCTTGCCATCTGGGGGAAGAGGTGGAGGGAGAGAAGGGAAAAGTCGGAACAGAAGTAAGTGCAAGGGATACTGTTGTAAAAAAATTACCCAGGCATGGGCTCTGTCAATAAAAAGTTATAATTATTAAAAAAAAAGTGAAACCATTTTGTAGATTTATCTCCTTTTCTCCAAGTGCAGTAGTCTAGAAGGATGGGGGGAATGTGGATGAAATTTCATGAAAGTGAATCTAAAAGAGTAACTTAAGTAACCTAACTTAGAAATGGAAAGTAGCCAGATCCTGTGACTTCACTAGTTAGGAAAAATAAGTAAGTGGCAGAGTTCTGTGTTGGGAATCATGAAACCTGGATTCTTGACCCAGATCAACCACCCACACACTCTGTCATCTCAGGAAAACATCAGTCCCTTCAGCCTCAATTTTGCATTTTGAAAAATGACAGGGTTGGATCAGATATATTCTGAAGCACCTTCTCAATTCAGTGTCCCCCATGCAGAGAATGACTTCTCTGCATTTGTGAATTTCTCATCTTTGTGAAACTCTTTTTAAAATTGTTATGAGCCTGATAGTAATCAATAAACATCAATATTCCCTCATACCATAAAAAGAACACCTGACAAAAAGATTTATACCTCGAATATCTCTTCCATCCAGCTATTTCTGTTATTGTTTTGGTTTTTAATGTACATATCACATTTAATATGGTAGTCCTAAAATTGCACTGATTATGTCTCTCTTTCTGCATGTACTTCTCTTCTCTCCTGGGACTCTTTCACTGACACTTACAACTTTTGTTTTTTAAAGCCAAATACAACGTTCTCCAGACATTATTTAGATGGCCAGATCCTCCATAAAGTCTTGTCTGTTATGTTCTACTCCTTTGCTCCAACCTCGCTGAAAACTGAGTTTCTCTCTGTCACATGCACTCATAACATAACGCTGAGAATAAGTTGTCTGTTTGTTTCCTTTTTAAACTGTGGATTTCATAAACATGAAAACTATATTTTATCCAGATTCTGCATTTCCTTTACTGCTTGGCACAGAGCTCTATATACAGTAGGTGCTTAACATATGCTTTGTTTATTGATTGAATCATTGTAATAGGATGGCTCTGGGATTTAAGCCAACTCAATTTTTCAAAACCTATACAAAGGCTATATAACCAATTGTCATAAAAGGTGTAGCCACTGGTTTCTAACTACTTTCCAATGAGTATTTATTAAGCCCCTGTGACCTTTATATGTAGATTTATGATTTGCAAAGATCTCTAAGTACATTTACTTATTTGATCTCACAATAGCTCTGTACCAGAGGTAATGTCACTAATATCTCCACTGTACAGATGAAGAGACAGAGGTTAAGTGACTGGTGTATTGTCAAACAATAGCCAGTAGCTGAGCTGGGATATGAAGCCCAGACCCAATCTCAGATCTCTCTCCCCTGCGCATAAAAGGGCCTAGAAACTAGAGAATACAAGGATGAAACACGAAACTGTTACCGCCGACAGAGAGCTCTCCACTAGCCGAAAGATAAGCTGAACAAAAATAGTGATAGTATTAGCTAGAAGGGGGGAGAGTCCAAGAAAGATTCAGGAGAGAGGTGAGAGATTGCCAGGGGTAGGGTGGGTCAAATATGGGCAGGGGGACTATATTCAGCATGCGACCTTGAACCAATTAATAAACATTTCTTAAGGCCCTATTCTCTGAGAAGACTAGGCTGGGTGTTTACAATCAACTGCCGGGAATGATTAACAAGATAGACAACCAGAATGCAAAGAGATGATGGATTGAGAGCTGGCCTATATTTGGGAAGACGTGAGTTCAAGTCTCCTTTGAGAAATCAATCAACAAGCATTTCTTCAAATTCTTCAAATTACTCCCAATATAAATGATTTCATATACACCACAAAAAGTGAAGGGGGTACAAAGAGAAAATATCAATAATTCATGCTTTCCCTCAATTCATGCCTAAAGAAAGAGGCAGCAGGACAGAGGTATCTTAAAGACAAATAGAAAGTAGAAAGATGGTACCCAAAAGGGGAAGATGCTAGCATCCTTGTCTGCAAGGATGATGATAAACCTGGGCTATGTATGCATACTTACATGTATGTGTATGTGTGTGTGTGTGTGTGTGTGTGTGTGTAAAACTATCTATATATAAATGTGTGTATGTATATGTATAATATATATAACAATGTATGTATATGTAAAATATACATATAATTATGTATCTAAATGTATTTATATAACAAATATACATATATACAAATATACATATATGTATACATACATATACATATAACTATATAATATAGAAGTACACACAAACACACATTTATATGGTATATATATATATATATATATATATATATAATATGTATATATATAAAGGATATTATGTACTAAAAACCCTTCATGAGTGTCCAAATCTAAGATTCTGTGAATCCTCCATCAACATAATTAATTAACAAGTCTTGCTTATGCTGCCCATTGGAACATAATCTCCCTTATGGCAGCATCAACTTTCATAGTTGAACCTCAGTTCTCTTAGCTATGAGATGAGGGGATTTGATAAAATGTTTCTGAGATTCCTTCCAGCATAAAGCATATGACCCTTTGGGGATGCCATTTCTCTCCTCTCTAGAGGAGAGAATCAGGAGAGTGATTGGATACTCCCTGAAGTACTTTTCATCTCCAGAAGTAGGGTGCTATAATCCTGTAAGGTCCTGTATAATAGGTGCTTTTAAAAAGTCTTCTGAATTAAACAGTAAAATTTATAGGAAGACTATGGAAGGAGAAACCAGAGAGTGATCCAAGAGATCATTAAAATGAAAGATGGGATAGGTCTCCACAGAGAACTGAAGAAATCCTCCTGAGAGCTGAGAAAGGGAACCATGTTTTTTAAAGGTCCAAGGCTCCAAGGAGCTCCCGCTCTTTCCTGCTGTGGCCTTCTTCCCTAGAACGTTGATGAAAATGAAATTTATGAAATCAAAGGAAAACTCCATCTGTGAACTGACATATTACTGTAAAACCCAATTGGTACACAGAGCATTCTTTGCATGATCTTGGCCCAAACTTTCAGTTGATTAGAAAGTAAGAGATGATGAGCTAATTAGATAAACTGTAATCAGGGATTAAAAAATACCACGACCGCCCCACTCAAAGAAGGGGGGGCAGTGGAAGATTTGCTTCAGAACTTTGTGAAAAGTCATCAAAGGTGAAATATTGTAAATCTGTATTTTCAGTCTCTGAGTTTGCAGAAAAGATGGGACTTTAGAGATCAGAAATCAAGTGCCTCACTTCATAAATACGGGAATAGAAATCAGAAAAGGAAAGAAAATGTTTATATATCACACGATTCTCTTTCCAAGACTAAAAGTTTATTAAGATGAATTTTCCATGATGTAAATAAATAAATGGAATAATGAGTAAATCAATCGATCAATCAATTAATAAGAGTGCAAGTAAGGAGGCAACAAGATGGTGCAGTAGATAAACTGCCAGTCCTGAAGTGAACAGGGTCAGAATTCAAGTGTTATATCAGATTCTTATTATCTGTAGACAAGATAAGTCTTTTTAACCCTCTTTACCTCACTTATAAAATGAGAGGAGAAAGAAATGGCAAGTTGCTTCAGTATTTTGTCAAAATTAAAAAAAAAACAGGAAATCAAAATGCTGGAAAGTGTTAGATATTACTGAAACAACAGGACAACAAGAAGTAAATAAGTTAAGTATGTTGAGAATTTTGAACTCAATCAAAATGAAGACAATAATTTAGATAGGTGTTCTCAGCCTCTTCTGTGTCAGACATACTTTTTGGCAATTTGGTGAAGCTTTTGGATGCTTTTTCAGAATGATGTTTGTAAATGCATAAAGGAAAACATACAATACATGAATGAAATAGTTATTTTGCAATAGTTACCAAAAATAAATAAATAAATTCGGCCCAGGTTAAAAACCTTGTTTTATAGCAACTTAAAAAAAAAAAAAACAACAATTTGTAGTATAATCCTACATATTCCTCACTTCTATTAACAGACCTCTACCAAAACATAAGGAGATCCAATATAAAAATTGGTAAAGACTTCAGTGATCATCTAAACATCCCATCCACTCCACTAAAAGAAAAATAATAATCTCTAATATATTATACTTTCAGAAGAGATCTTCCAAAGATCTTCAGGTCTATCATATTAAAGATTATTATTTTTCTTCTTATTATTATTAATTTTCTTTGTTACTCAGAAGAATGCTAATTAATAAGATTTTTTTTTTACTTCAAATAGATATTTGCTTTTTTGAAACTTTTATCCATTGGCTTAGCAAATTTGATAAATATGTCATACATTCATGCATTTATGTAAATCCTTGGTCAGATTATTAAACAACATTGGGTCAGGCATATATCCCTGGGGCACTCCATCAGAGCACACTTTCCATGTTGACACTGCACAATTAATTACTTTTGAGGCTGGCCACATATCCAGTTCTGAATCATTCTAACTGGATATTGTCTGGATTACATTTCTTCATCTTTGATACAAGACATCATGGGATACCTGAGCAAATATTTTTCAAAAATTTAAGTAAACTCTATCCATATCTCATCATATGCAGGCTCATGTGGATCCAACTGGCCTCAAATAGGGATGTTCCAAAAACTAGGTCTTTCCAGCCAACAGATATGAGTAGGGTGCTTGATAATTTAAAGAAATATCCAAAATTCTGATTGTGAATACAAGGGAAGTAGCTAGTAGAAGGACTATTTTACTTGAGCTCAAGGACTAGGCCTGTATATTTCTTCTTGTGGGAAAATATGGAAAGAACACTAGTAATTACAAGAAGAAGAACAGCAATAACAATAACAATGACAATGAAACTACTACTATTATTACTAGTACTACTACTAGTACTAGTACTAGTACTACTACTACAACTATTATCACTATCACTACCAGTACTACTACTAATATTAATAATGAAAATTAACTGACAATAGAGTACCTGGGTCCAAATCCTATCTCTAAAGCTTATGTTCTTTATGACCTTGGATCATTCCCTGGGTCACAGTTTTCTCACCTACAAAATTAAGGAGTTGGATTAAATGCCTTTTGGGATCCCTTTATCCCCAACCTTTAAAATTTCTAGTTTCCTTATTCTATGAGTTTTTAGGAAAGTCATTCCTGGTTTCAAAATTTTATCTGTAAAAAGAGAATAAATATTTTAACTATTTCAGAAAACTGGTGAGAACAAAAAATTCTGCCAACCACAAAGGTTATGGAGATGAAAATAGTTCCATCACCTTTGTACCACCCAGTCTCACCACTGGACCCATGGAAAGCATCTTGAAATGCTTGAAGTGAAATGGAATTCTCCCTGGACAATTTCTACTTTATTCCCATGAGCTTCCAGAGCCTCCCCCTTCAAGACTACTGTCTGTCTCCTCAATATTTATTTAAATTTATGTATCTGTGGTCTCCCCCAATAGAATGCAAGTAGGAACAATGTTTACCTTCTTTTGTATCTCCAATACTTAGTACAAACCCTGACATGTAGCAAGTATGTGGCAAACCCTAGTGGACTGATTTCCTTTCTAAATTCCTCCAAAATGATTTCTCCCCAACTCCTACCTGCAACGTTCTCTTCTCATTTCCAAGGATGCACTGAATTTTTGCTTGATTTATCACTTTGTTTACTTCTCTAGACACCCTCTCTGTCTCTATTTTTCTTTGCCTCAGTCTCTCTCTCTGTATCTGTCTCTCTGTCTCTATTTCTCTCTCTGACTTTCTGTCTCTGTGTTTGTGTGTATCTGTCTCTCTCCGACTTTCTGCTTTTGCCTTTTTCTGTCTCTATCTCTCTTTCTTTGTCTCTCTGTGTGTGTGTCTGTCTGTCTATCTCTGTCTCTCTGTCACTGAGTCTCTGTCTTTCTGTTTCTCTGACTGTGTGTGTGTGTGTGTGTGTGTGTTTCTGCACAAGGCTCCCACTTTGACCACCATTTCCTGAGTAGGGCTGCCTCGGAAGGTGACATGAACACCTGTGCCTCCTTTCACAGCAATATCCCTCTTCAATTAACCTTCATGCCTTCTCCAGATTAATAGTCATAGCCACAAAATATTCAAGTCTGGGCACCATATTTTAGAAAGATCATAGGAGTTAGAGCTGGAAAGGATATTGCCAAGTCAGAAAGAGGGAAAATATTGAAACTCTGTGATAGGTTCAGTGATAATGCTGAACCTGAAAGAGAGACATCTAGTAGAAAGAACGCTGTATTTAGAGTTAGAGGACCGGAGCTTGAACCCAACATTACAGAAATCAATGCTCATTAATGGACCAGATTCCTCATCTGTAAAGGGAAGAAGGTGGACAAGATTGTTTCTAAAGTTCCTCTAAGTCTGGATCCATGAAAACTGTTGAAGTATCATTAGAGTCATATGGAAGAAGAACATATATACATATGTATGTGTATGTATGTGTAATATACACCTACACATACATACAATCTGTTTTCAATCAGATGCTCTGCCCTTTGGTCCCACATGGCCATCTCTGCTCCTGGGACAATGCAAAAGCCTTCTGGGCAGTGTAATTCCCATCCAAACAGAAGACCCTAAAGAATGCACATATGTTCCTTCAGAAGATTATGAAGTCTTTCTCAAGCTACATTTATAATCAGCTGAGGTGAGATCCAGAATTGGGAACAGGAAGGAAAAGTTGGGAGATTCAGGAAACTTAGTGAAGAGAGAGCTAGTGCATGGGTGAGAGGGAAAAAACATTTTTTTTTAAAACTGGAAGGAAAAATAAAAGAATTATAAGGTAGGACAGAGAAAAAAAACTCACCTAGGGTTTTTTCCATTATGTTAATTCAAATCAGTGAATGTTTTTGAAGCACCTACTATGTGCCAGACACTGTGCTGAGTGCTATTGAAAGACAATGATCTGATATTACTCTTTGTACAGAGAAGAAAACTAGCAAGGCTTTCTCAGATGAATAGTATCAGAGGCTATTCTTGTTGAAGATGCTGAGACTTTTGAGATGACTCAAGTGATTCTGAGCTTCAGTTTGCTGGAGAATGGGAATAAACTCAGTGGGACAATCCCAAGATATCTCTGATCTCCAAGTCTGTTTGATTAGTCTCCTCAAAGGGCAGAACTGGGATCCAATGTGGAAATGACAGTGAAATTGTTTTCTTCACATAGGGAGAATTTTCCAAAAATTCTCTTTACTCCAGCACTCCAGCAATGAAGTCACCAGTTTGGGGGAGTTAGTCAGCACTGGAAGGGAATGATAGCAGGCTCTTGGCCAGGATTCTTCAGAGTAAGTTCCGGGTTTAAGAAGGGAATTAGATTGAATGATTTTTCTCATATTTCCAAAGCTGAGATTCTTGGGGTCTATATGGGAGAAAGATAAATTTGTAGACTTTTTCTTTACATAAATAAAGTAGAGCAAGAATGGTCCTTTCCCAAGTTGTCTGATGTAGTGACATAACACAAGAAGATGAGGGAATGAAATTGAAGTTTTAAAGACAGACAGAGAGAACACAAAACGAATTCTGCATATTTGGACATGATGGTTCAATTAGATAATCCTTGAAAATTTGAAAAGAAACCAATTAATCATGGCTTTAGTAAAGTAGTGGGATGCAAATAAATCCTTAAAATAGGTTATTAATTCTATTTGAGGATGGTAATGAAGCTGTAGGGCTAGAGGAAAGAGATTGAACAGGGTAGTTTTGGGGATCTCAGATACAGACTAAAGGTGTAGAAAAGAATCAGATTTTGACTAAGGAAATGTGAGTGGGAATCCCAGAGTGGTCACTGGAGTGCTCTCTGACTTTGGGGAAATCATATTGCTTGTTTTGCCTCAGATTTTTTCATCTTTAAAATGATGGCAAGACAGCATCCTAGAAAGAACAGGTGAAGATAGAAGATCCAGTTCAGCTACTTTATAGTGTGGTCACTTAAGGTCTTTGAGCATCTGCCTTCATACCTGAGAAATGTTCCAAGTGGCACAAGACAATCCTCACAGTCCCTCTGAGATGCAATTCTTATGATACTATGATCTCTGAAGTGGTCTCTGAGAGATCTGACTTGTCCAAGAACTGGGGATTCTAGGAGATTGTTTCTTATGAGGGCTGTCAATAGTCTTAAATCAACACACTGATTTCTGCATTGTGGAGTCTGCTCCTGAGAGAGCTACTCTGCTGAACATACCATCCCCCGTTTTAAGCAGGGAAGGGACATTCCCACGCCGAAGGTCCAGGCAGGCACAAAAACAAATCGAGAGAATAGAAAGGAAAGGAGTTTTGGGCGAAAATACTCATCATGGCCTCCTATGAGTTTAAATCATAAAGCAGGGAAAAGTATCTGACCATGGGAATTTGGCTAAAAGAAATCAATTCAGTTCAGTCAAGAACAAACAAATAACACACAGAGAGACTTTCGGGGTTTTATTGATGCCTTTTATTTTTGCATCCCAGTCATTTCCAGATGAAACCAACCAGTGAGCCTTCTCTGACAACAAAGAAAATAAAAGTTAAGCAAAACCAACACATTGACCAAATATGACAGCAAAAGTAATATTCCACAACTGTCCAGGGAAGCAGAAAAAGAGAAGAACCTACTCAATGTCAGGCACTGGGGATGCATGGACCAAATAGCCCATAAGAAATATACATTCTACAGAGGGCCACCATGGCTGCACAGACATGTAAGAGACAAGTAAGAGAGAACTTTATAGGAAACTGGATGAGGAAAAGCTGAGGACAAATATATGCATGGATAAAATACCAACAGATGAATGGATATTTTGACACTGGGGAGGATGCAATGGAAGTGGCCTAAAAGTTAAGATGTCCTATATTTTCTCAAAGTTCATAACAACCCTGGGAAGTACGTGCTATTAGTATTCCAATTATAAAAATGAGGAAATTGTCTTGCATTTCATAAATAAATTTTAAAAACTATTTTATTCATAAACAAAAACAAATGTTCATAAATAAAAGAACTCAAGTTTTCTTGACTCCAGACTTAACACTCTATCCAGAACGCTATGATTCTATGATCCCTCTCAACTCTGAGGTTTCCTATTCTAAGGTCTCTTCCATTTCTGATATTCTGCAAAGTTCACTTCCTTAAATCCTTAAAAAATAAACAAAAAGTCTTCACTTGACCCATACAGCCCAACAATCATTTACTAAATGCCTGACCATATGTTCAACTGCTAAAGACAAAAGTACAAAGACTGAACATTCAAAAGAAGTTTACATTCTATAGGGGAGATAAATACACAAAAATAGAGCAAAAAATGAAAATAATATGCATTTTTACAAAGCAATTAAATGCAGGGTTCTAGCTGGTGATGGTGGGAAGGGAATCAAGCAGGGTTTCATAAAGAAAATAATGTCTGAGCTGGGTCTTAAAAGATGAAAGGGTTTGAATCCTCTATGAGCTTCTATATATGACAAGACCATAAAGAATTCTGGACAAGCAGTGAACCTTCCAAAATTCCATGTTGAATTTATTTATTATTATTCATTTCAAAAACAAAAGTGGATAACAGAGATTAGAATATCCACAATTGATTTTTTCTGACCTACTTTGTACATGGAAGTATTCATTTTATTTAGCATTTAAATTCATAATAAAAACAATTAAAACAAGCCCCATATTTCTAAAATTAAACAAATAAATGAGTATTTAAAAGAATTAAGTTTCATATACAATCTTCTTTTCTTGATCTACTATGTAATTGATAATTTTATTTTTATTCAGAATAAAGCAAATATTAAGAAATACTAGATCTGACCATCCCCTCAAGCTATCTTCCTTTTTCTCTCTACTCCTACCTACCAAATTTCATGAAAAAGCTCTCTATATTCCCTGCCTTCACTTCATCTCCTCTCATTCATTCTTCAATCCTCTGTAATAGGGTTTTTGATTTTTATCATGCGAATCATAATATTCTCTCTCAAGTTACCAGTGATCTTTTACCTGTTAGATATGATAGTCCTTTCTCAGTCCTCATCCTTTTCAATCAAGCTACTCTATTTGACAGTGTTGACTATGTTTTCCTCCTAGATATTCTCTCTTCTGTGGGTCTTCATAACAATATTCTCTCCTAGTTAGACAGGCTATTCTCATACTAATTAGTTCTTCTCCTTTGCTGACTCGAGTTATTTCCTGCAATTCAACCTAAGGAATTCCCAAGATGATCTCCTGGATCTTCTTTTCTCTCCCCGCTACAATCTCTATTTTGGTGACCTCTCAACTGCCATAGTCTAAATAATCATTTTTAAGCACATGACTCCCAAAATGATACATCTAGCCACGATCTGTTAAATATTAGCACCCCATCTCCAATGGTCTACTGAACATTTCAAACTGAAAAGCTAGAGACATTTGAACTCAATATATCCAAAAGAGAATCCTCATCATATGTTTTGAACCCTGTTTTCTTTAAAACTGCCCTGTTTCTGTTAAAGAAACTACCATTCACCCAAGTCACACTCATTAGGGAACCAGGTTTTTTGTGTTTTTTTTAAAACATTTTTCTGTATCACAGATACTCAATCAGTTGCTAAATTACACCATTTATATCTTCAAAGCCTCTCTTACATCTGCACCTTTCTCTAATGCCACAATAACCATTTTAATTCAGGACTTCATCACCTCTCACTTAAATTAATGCAAACATCTTCCTAATTGGTCTTCCTTCAGCCCCTAATTTCCTTTAGGATAAAATATAAACTCTAACTTTTAAGCCCTATACAATCTGGTCCTAACCTATCTTTTCAGACTCACTAGACATTAATGTTCCATCTGTACTATGATCCAGGCAAACTGGCCTTCTCTCTGTTGCTTACTCATGATCCAGTCTCATATCTCTATGTACATCTTCTATGTTTTGACTATAATCCCTTCTTAATGTCCGAGTCAAAGAATCCCTTTTTTTCCCTTCAAGATGCAGCTGAATCGCTACCTTCTGCATTGACACTTTCTTTGTTTCAATAGCTGTTTTTGCCTGCCTTCCCTTTCCTAATGCTGTTATTCAAGGCCTTTGAGTTTGTTTGGATGTGTTCACTTTATATGTATACTGAATATATTTGTGTTGCCTTCCTCACTTGGAGGGAGGTTGATTGGGAAGGAGGATTATTTTATTCTTTGTCTTGGTATCCCAAGGATCTAGCACAGTGATTGTCACATGAGATGTTTAATAAATACTGGCTGGTTAAATGTTTGAAATACAAGTACTAGAATTCAAAAGTGGGCTATCCTGATCCAAAACAAAGGGTTCATTTCACTGTATCCAGAGGCTTCTGAGGAAGAACTTCCTTCCTCTTGGGGAGCAGGAGATGGAGTTAGAGAAGCATTCCCGAAGAAGATGATTCCTGATCTAAGAAATGAAAAAGTGTTTCAAAAGGCAGATATGAGGCAGGAATATCTGGGTACATGGGATCTTTCCTGCACAAAAGGTGACAGTAAGTAATTGAATATTGAGATTAGAAAAATTTTAAGCATTGGATTTGTCTGAAGTATTGGGTGAAGAAGTGGAGTAAAGACCTCCTAAAAAGCTCCTCGGTAAAAGGAAATACTGAGTCCTAATTCAGGAATAACTTTGAGTAGGTGTTCTTCCTATGACACAAGAATTTTTAAGAGGACATTGCCTTTGTGAAACATGCACCCATGATGCATTTCAGCTGAATTTTTTTTTATGAGGGCTTGAACTCCAAACTCTATTAAAACTAGGTAATGGTAGAATTTACCACCTAGCCTCAATACTCAGATGTCTGAATGGATGAATTTCCCCTAAATCTCTGGCAATATTTCTAGAAGGGACAGTGGCTAAATGCTTGTCTGCTACTCCAAATGGGCTCCTTGATGTCCTTGGACTCCCAATTTTGATGAGCACCAAGGTTGTGGTTAGATTCTTCATTTTCCTAAAGCTATTTGAGTGTGTGAGAGCTCAGGGGCAGATCTCCAGAATTATGTCAATGTTTTTTCAATTAGAAGCCATAGTGTGCCATGTGTACTCTGGTCTCTACCTCCTCATCTTCCCTATCAGCAATTTGACATGCTCCATTTGAGAGAAAAAAGGACTGGCCAACCCCTACCCTTGAAAGAATGTCCTATCAATCAGTAAAAAGACACTGTGCAGTGAGAAACTGTGTTCTAAATTTGCATGACAGCTCCGGGATCCAGTGGAAAGAGTCTTAGTACCAAGTCCAACCTTTGCTACTTTGGATTGGGGTAATGTTGGACAATGCAATGAACTTTGCTAGGTCTGAGTTTCTTCATCCATAAAATGAGGGAGTTTGGAACAGATGCCTTCTGAGGTCAGATGTCTTCTGATATCCATTTCAGCTCAAATTAAAGATGTTTTGACATTATGACTAATCTGACTTTGGGCAAAGCAATGAACTCTTGGACTATTAACTTCCTTATTGGGAAGATAGGGGCACATTTAGTACTGAAGGAAGAACCTTCTATTGGTCTTTTCTGGTCAGACTTAGAGAACGCCTTGACATAGAATGACAATCTCCAAGCAGAAAATTCTAGTAATCTGATCACTAACCTTTCTATCCAAAAATGTACATAGATAAGTCTTTGCTGGGAAGATGGTATAAGTCTCACTTCTAATTAGAGAATGTTTCTACTTTCTTCCATGTTCAAGATTCCCAAACACTGATTGAAATGTTTGAGAATTTGTCATTAACACTGAACTCAATGGGATTTCTAAATAATTATGCAAGGAACCAGTATGGGGTGAGGGGGCAGTGGGGTCACTGTAGCTAGAAGTGCTCTGATAAGAAAACTGTTCAATTAACTCTGTAGGTGATATAGAGGGAAAAGAAGCTTTTATTTCCTCATCCTTGGGACTCTACTAAACTGCTTCTTCAAGGCTCAAGATAAAACAGGCAACTAGTAAATCATTACAAATTTATAGACTGCTTTTGTACATAGAATATTACTCAGAGTTACTCATAAGTTAAAGTTTGGCATAGTCTTAACCTTTTACTGCATAGAGATTGCCATATGCTGTTACCTCCAATGATGGTAAAATAAAAAGGACTCATCAAGTGAAGGAAGAAAAACATTGGTCCTTTTCCACAGAACCTTTCCTGCCATCTGATGGGAGCTTGCCAAAGGCAGATTCATTTTTTGGTAACTTCACTTGGCTTAGTTTTGTGTTTGTATCTCTAGGAGAAACAGAAGACCTTCCATACAGTAAGTCCTCACTCAATAACCACCAATCTGATTGAGTTCAGTTGTTTTTATTTTCTTACATAAGGTCTCCCTTGCTGTTCAGTGAGTTTCCTCAAGCTCCCAAAATCCCAAACTTCTTGCCATCCCCAACCATATATTGAGAACTTTTTTTTAAAGTCAATGCTCAGTTTATAAAGATGAAAAAAAAGTCCCCTTAATGAGTTTATTATGTAATATTTGGAAGTCGAGAAGAGATAAAATATTCATAGGCACACAAGTCAATGTGATACACCAAAGAAGTGGTTAGTGACAAAAGCCAGAGACATCCACATTAAGGGCTTGGACACATTCCTTTCACCTGGAGAGATCAGGGAAGAGTTTCTGGAGTAGGTGATAATTGGATGGAGCCTTGAAGGCAAAGAAAGATGCCAACAAGCAGATACAAGGAGGAAGTCTTTTAGAGACACAAAGAATAATTTGTTCAAATGTGGAGATAGTTTGGTATATGGGGAAGAATAGGGAGTATTAGGTTGAGAATTAAGGATAACAGATTTATTACTATATCCCAGAGGGCTTAGCATTAGTTCAATTTAATAAATACTTATTAAATACATGCAGAGTGATGCGTTTCTCACTCAAGATAATGGTGTGTGTGTGTTGGCTTTCTGTCAAATAGTGAAGATCAAGACATTATTAGAAAGGAAGAAATGTAGCTGGGGCATTAAAGAATTATTTCTTGGAAGAGGGTGAACTGACTTTGGCTTTGAAGGAAGAGAAAGCTTTTGCAGGCAGAGGAAGAGGACAAAAGCTATCTCAGCCATGGAGGATGGCTCACTGATGCACGGAGCAGGGTAATGGCACTGGATTTTCCATTTTGTGCCAATGATAAATTCTATGCAGTCCCATCTAAGCCTTTCCTTTCCACTGGTTCTCATTTAAGGACAACCAAAAAGACAAAATATGACATTTTTTTTAGAACTCCCAAGTCTATCACCAGATGAACATATTAGGAAGTCTCTGTCTCCTCCATAGGAACATAACCAACTGTGCCCAAGGCAAGTGGCTGGTTGGTGTTGAATCATGCATGGCTATATGTCTTCTGGATACTCTAAGCATCAATAATGGGGAAATGCTCACATGCAGATACCTACTTGCCCCAGAGGGACAGATTTCTCTGTGTGCCAACTGATGCCTTTCTATCTTTTGATGTTATTCAGTCACTCAGTAGTGTTGAACTCCTTGTGACCCCCACATTTTTGTCTGTTTTGTTTTGTTTTTGACAAAAATAGCATAGTGGATTTTTTTCTCTAGCCCATTTTTACAGATGAGGAAACTGAGGAAAACAGGGTTAAATGACTTGGCCAGAATCACACAGCTTGTAAGTATCTAAGGCTGGATTCGAACTTTCAGATCTTTCTGATTTCAAGCCTGGAATTCTATTCACAATGCCATCTAGCTATACCTAGATATACCTCGGTTTGTATAAGACTATGGAATAAAACATTTTATTAAATTATATTCTAAATTGTAATCAACTAGATTTTCTTACCAGAATAAATGGGAAACAGGAAATAATTATTTGTTGAGTTTGCCTGCTTCTTAGAAGGCAGAAAGGAGAATAGATAAATTAAGCTGGAGAGGAGATGTTGCAATGAGAATGTGGAGACACTGAAATGCCAGAGGGAACTATTTTTATTTTATCCTAATGGCAATGGGGAATTATGAAAGATCTTTGAACAGGATGGTGATATGTTCAGACCTTAAACGATAACTAAGACTGGGCAACTTTGGATTTCATTCCATTTTTTGTAGCCATTAGAACGGTAGCTAGCATGTGGAAGGTACGTAATAAATTATAAGTGACTAAGTGACTGATTAAATAGGTAATGAGTACATGAGGTTGAATATAAGTAGTTGGGCTCAAAAGGTATGGAGAGCGATAGAAAACTAGAAAATAGAAAATATAATAGAAAATAGAAAATGGATAAGGGAGAGGGAACAGGCAAGGAACATGCTCAAACTTGACTGTCTAGGAAAATGAGGGTAACATGAACAGAAATATCGAATTCAGGAGTGGAGAGGGTTAAGTGGAAAGAACTAATTGAATTTGAAGTGCTCGTAAGAGATCTGTTTGGAGATGTCCAGCAGGCAGGAGGAAATCCAGGGCTAAAGCTCTAGAGACAGGGATTTAGAAATCATCTGTGGGGAGAAGAAAATATAAAGGGAATGAGATGGAACGGGAGGAAAAAAAGGAAAGGAGGGCACAGAGAAAAGAAGAGAGAATGAAGAAGGGGAGGGATGAAGTAAGGGATGAGGACTAAGAACAACGCCAACAAAGAGAGACCAGGAGAAAGATGAGCCATGAAAGGAAGCCAAAGGAGGAAAAATATGAAGAATTAATGACTGAAGAGCAGCAACAAATACAGTGAAGATAGCACATAGATTGAAAATCAAGAAAAGGCCATACTAAGCAGGCAAATATTTATTCATTCAATTAACATTTAAGTGCTTACTATTGCCAGGAAATCTTGGTTCTGCAGATGTAAAAGCAAAAGGAAAGAACTAGACTCTGTCCTCAAGAAACTTATTCTCTACTAGTAGACTTTGAAGAGTAACTAGAAAGAAGACTCAAATTTACATGTCTTCCTTCTAGCCTGGGGCCTTAAATTATTTTTATTTATAGACACCTAAGAAGGTGACTAATTTTTTTGAGTGATAGTACCACTCAGTTTTATTTACTCGGAAATCTTTAATGGCCTTGGAGGGAAAAAGTAAAGAAAAGTGACTTGTTTTATAAGGGAAATGACTTGACTAGGTCATGTTGGCTAGCAAGGTAAATAAATAATATTCAAATGCCAGAATTATAGAGGTTGAGGATTGAGGGGAAGATTAGGGAATAGAAACAATATGCAGAGACTGGTCTTGGTAAAAAAAAAATTGGCAATGAAGAAGATAAGCAATGGAATGGGAGCTTGAGGGAATGGTAGAGTCAAAGCTATGTACATTTAGAAAGACATGAGCATCTAGAAAAAGTAATGGTAAGGAGGCAGTGGAATAAGGACACTAACATTGTAAGCCTCAGGAAACAGTAAGTATTTAAGTTTTGAGATGTATGATATTAAGCATGGAGATGCAAAGGCAAAAACTTAATGTTCCTGCCCTCGTGGAGCTTACATTCTATTAGAGACATATATGAAGGTGAAAGGAGATGGCCAAAAGAGAAATATCAGGAATGAAGGAGGGAAGGAGGAAAGGAAGGGAAGGAGTGGAGGAGGAAGGAGCAGAGGAGGGAAGGAGCGGAGATCAAAATGGAGGGTTCAGCCTTCCTAGGAACCCTTCACAGGGAGAACAGAGATGTCTTGAGGCAAATCCATTCTGTTCTGGGAATCCTTTGCAAGCTTCTTGCCAATCTTCTGGTAATGTCATCCCAAATGCTGCTTCTTATCCAACACTCATCTTTAGAATGGAGAAGGGCTCCTGGTTGATCAGACTCCTGGGAGGTGTCATGGCAGACGGAGCACTGGCCTGAAAGGTGGGTTCTGCCACAGATCTCCGGCACAACCTTAGGAATGTCTCTCGGCCACCCTGGGTCTTGATTTCCTCATTTGCAAAAGGGGGAAGAATGGTATTTCCCTCCTGAGGGTGGGTGAGAGGATCCTGCGAGCTCGTGGGCAAGCCGGAGCTTGGGAAGTGCGCGTGGATCCATGGCAGAACAGATGGTGCCCTGGGAACACCGGCGGGTGGGTTGTACCACTGCTGCTGCTACTACTACTACTACTAAGAATGAGGAACATCACATTAGTAACAGTAGTAATAGTAGTAGTAGTAGTAATGATGGGAGATGAAGATGCCCCTTCGGCCATGCAGGAGTCCTGCAGTTCTCAGTGCTGGTGGCTTCATGATCGCAATGATGATTAGCCACCGGGATCTTCTGAGCAGTGGATAACCCTGGCTGTCCAGTGAGCCGGGGCTCTGGTAAGGAGCAAGTATGAGTAGAAGATCTTCAGCAAGAACTGAGGCCCATGATCACAGGTTCTGTCCACTGCAGAAGGGGCATTTACCCATTTGGCAGAGAAGAAAACTGTGTCTCAGAGAAGGGAACTGGCTTGTTCAAGGTCATGCAGTAGCAAGGAAAAGAAACAACTCACACTCATGTTTTCTGTTTTTGAACTCAGGATTCTTTTTGGTATCTTTCTAACAATAAACCTAGGGATCATTATGATTATATCCTAGGGATCTTTGATGTGGGGCAGCCACTGTATGGCCTTGAGCAAGCTATTTCCCTTCTCTAAGACTCAGTTTTCTTGACTGGAAAATGGGTTTGATAAGTTGATCCCCACAATTCATTCTAGTGATAACATTCTGTGATTTCTTCCTTGAAGACATTGTCCATCTCATCCATCAAGAGCTGCATGATTACTCTGGCTAAAAGAGTATCTGATCTCCATAATTCTTTCCAATGGTAATATACTGTGACCTCTTCTTTGAAGATATTGTCCAAAACCTCCATCATTACTCTAGCTGGAAAGGGTTTTTTTTCTTGCTTCTGACATCCTGGGGCACTTACTCCATGTCTTACTCCAGAATAGAGTAGCATGTGATAGAGTTTACCTATTTGCCTTGAAATGTTTTCTGGCAGTTCTCATTTTTCATAGACTCAGGACTAATTTCCCCAATGGAAATGGACCCTACAGTGATCATTCACCTAAAGGTCGCATAGCACTTAATTTCATCTCTTCCTTCATTTATTCATTCAACATATAACAACTGGATATCTGACAAGAAATAAACAATCTTTGAGCATAATTCTGAAGAGAGAAA
Source organism: Antechinus flavipes (assembly GCF_016432865.1). Taxonomy (NCBI): domain Eukaryota; kingdom Metazoa; phylum Chordata; class Mammalia; order Dasyuromorphia; family Dasyuridae; genus Antechinus; species Antechinus flavipes. The sequence continues at coordinate 298,422,901 of NC_067402.1, read as the reverse complement.
GAAAAAATGACATGGGCCCTGCCCTCAAGAAGCTTATGATTTAATAAGATGGATGGGACATTAACATACATAAATGTGACAGAAAACAGAAAGTGACGAGCCAGAGAAGAAATCCAGACAGAGCATTATCAGAAAATTACAGGAAAAAGAGGTCATGGTCAGCTGAACAGACTTCTGAAGAATCTTCCTGGAGGAAGCAGCATCTGAGCTGAGGATTGGAGGAAGAGGAGTTCAAAATCATGCATAAGGATTAGAGTATCTCCACGCAGAAGGTGGCCTCCCTTCCCCTATTTTCTCCCAAATTCTCCTTCACTGTCCATTCATCTACTTGGGAAAGCAACTGATGACAATTATCTTCCAGACATGCATTGTCATAGAGACTCAGAGCTAGGAGTTGATCTCAAAGTCTATTTACTCCAACCCTGAACTGAGCATGAATGTCCTCAACAAGGCCTACAACAGGTGGGCATCCAGCCTATGCCCGAACACTTCCAGTGAGGGAGAATCATTACTTCCCAAGACAAATCATCTCACTGTTGGACAGCTCCCGCTCACCATTCGGAAGCTTCTGTTTTTCACACTGAGCCGAAATCATTGTATTTGCCACTCCCTCTCAATATTTCCTAATTCTGCTCTGCCTGGGAGTCCTGAAATCATTGCTAAACTTATATTTAAAATGAAACCAGAGTTTACTACTATTAGGACATTGGTGGGGTTGTAGTGATAAAATGATGAATTTGGAGCCAAGAAGACTGCCATGTCCCAACTTAGACACTTAGCTGCAGCACAAAGTAAGTCACTGGGCTTCAATCTCAGTTTCCTCATTTGTAAAATGAGGATGGAATATAATGCCCTTTGGAAGCGTTAATGTAAGCTTTCATTTTCTTCATTATCGGTGTTATTGTTTACAGGAATGAAAGGTAAGCGATTTAGAAATTTAAAATTTCTAAATTTTAGAAGTTAAAAAAAAGAGTCTAACAGGGAATCAATTTTAATATATATATAATACATTCTCTCTCTCTCTCTCTCTCTCTCTCTCTCTCTCTCTCTCTTTCTCTCTGCATATGTATGCATATGTGTGTGTGTAAGAGAGACAGAGACACGCATAGATATAGAGAAAAAGGAGGGGGAAATGAGAGAGTAAAAGAAAAGAATAGGGGAAAAGGAGAGAGGGAGAAAAAAGAAGGGAAGGAACAGACAGATACATGAGGAGGAAGAAAAGGAAAGAGAAAAACTTGTTTCAAAATAGATGCCATGGGCAGTAGGAAATCAAGTTTTGGGGAGCAGGATAGGATTGGGAGAACAACCATAAACTAGAACTAGACAGCTGGGCAGTAGCATTCCTTCTGCTCTCTCTGGTGGGATGGCCATGGAACACCAGGAACTGACCATGCCGTCTCTCTCCCTTTCACCCCCAGCCTTCTTCTATAAGTGGATAGGGAATGGGTAGGGATGTCAGAAGTGTCAGGAGAAATAGGAGCCCAGTTAACTGAAAAGAAGGCTGGGTTTGATTCAAGTTTTATCTCTGCTCTTTATTTAAGATGTTCTTTAGGGGAGTTCCTCTCTTTCTTGTCCTCAGTGTAAAATAAGAGGGTGGACCAGGTGGTCTTTAAGCTCCCTTCCAGCTCTCTATGATTCGATGACATGCATACACATGTGCGCACACACACACACACATTTTATAAGAAAGGAATTTATCAGGGGGAAGGAAAGAAAGGGGTGGGGCCCTGCAGAGCCCCAGTCTTGGCCATGCTGCTGCTGCTGAAGAGGCCATCCTCTGAGGCTCCCCTGGTGCCCGAGGCCCAGCGAGGCTGCCTCAGTGTCGAAGGATGGGTAACTGCTTGCCTACTCTCAGCATCTGTCGCTAAGTAAGCTTCTTACATAAGACCTGCATGTGGGCAGTCGCACACAGGCAGGCAACTCGCAGTACACACACAGGCTCCATGGTCAGCTGATCCCCTTCGAGGGGCCTGCAGTGGGATCAATTAAAATCTTAACCCTCCCCTGCCCACCCCGCCTGGAAGCTTTCAAGGAAGCCCAGGGCCCTTTGCAGCTAGCAGGGCAAATGCCCAAGGCAGAAAGGGGCTGCTGAGGGCTGCTCGGCTTCCCCTGGTTACCTGTCAAAGGATGGCCCATCCAAAAGATGGATCCTTTGATCTTAGCCCTGCGATTCTCAGCATCCCAACAATGGCAGGGAGGGCATGGCAGGAGACCAGCCCAATCTTGCAGCTGGGAAAGGGAACGTGAGACTCTCTGTAACCCAACCTACCTCCTCCTGCATTGGAGGGAACGAATCTCTGAGAGGTGGAATCATCTGTCCCGAGTCACACAACTCCCTACCTCCTAGCACTGAGGTAACTCAGGGATTTTTGAGTCCTGGCTCAGGACTTCTTCCATGATGCAACAAAAGGACACACAGCGGCCACTCTGCTTTACTGACTCAAGTCCTTACCTCCTGAGGAAACTGACTCCCATCTTGGCCTAGGAAAGCCCAGTGACCAGAGATCTATTTATATAAGGCTCACATCTCCTTTATCATGTCTCAGGGGTCCATTTACCCAGATCTGACCAAGTCACTTTCCTGCTCAATAAACCCCAATGTCTCCCTATTCCCTCAATAGTCAAGAATCACCTCCTCCGGGAGGCACCTATATACCTCCAACCTACCTTTCCAACTCTGTGACTTCTATCCCTTTCACACACTCTATACTGTGGTCAAACGAGCTTCCTTCCTATTCCTTCCTTGTTGGATTATTGCGAATATACAAGCCTCCTCTCTCCATGCTTTTGTACATGGTGGTCCCTGTGTTCTCCCTTCTCTCTGTTTCTTACACTTTCTTGCTTCCTTTGCAGCTCAGAACAAATGCCACCTTCTAGCTTATATTTATTTTTGTACGCATTTATATACATTATTTCCAGGGGGAAACACTGGGCTTAGCATAGGAAATGACACATAGTAGGTGTCTAAATGCTTGTTGACTAAGAGATTAATGGACTGTTCTCATATCTCAGTAACACCCTTTGGTGTGGGGGATCTCAAAATGCTGGAGACAGGCCACCCATCCTTACAGTCAGGACAGTGGAGCCAGCAAGATGTGACAGACACATACACATTTTGGAATAAGATCAAAAGGCAGGATCAGGAAAAAAAGGAAACAAGCCACATTTTTTCCCTCCAGTTCAATTCAATGTTTGTTGTATATCTACTAAAGGCAGCAGCCAAAACACAGCAGAAGTCTTGCTCTTAGGAGCTTACCAAGAGGGAAGAAGGAAGCCAAATTCATGTCTTCAAAGTGTAATGAACACATATAGAAATAGTACAACCCAGTAATTAAAGCAACAGGCTATAAATCAGAAAAAAAAAAAAAAACTTTGGTTCAAAACCTGGCTCTCATATTTGCTAGCCACAGAGCTGTGGACAAGTCACTGAACCTCTTAATAACTCAGAAAACCCCTGAAGATTTAATTAATTCATTACAAAATCTTTAATAAACATCTATTATATTTCACACTCTGCACTCAGCATGTGCTGGATACACAAAGAACAATTCTCTGGCACCAAGGAGTTTCCACATTACAGAGGAAATAATATGCATAGATGTACATGTAGAGACAGGGTAAGCACTAGGTAAGTGATGGGAGAAAAAAAAAAAAGGAAGAAGGAATCCCCATTCTAGGAGATACTGGCCATGTCTTTGCATAGGATACCATGACAGCGGCCAGAACTAGCACTATCAAAACCAAAATGGAAGAACAGCTTCAACAAGGAAGAAACTGCCTTTTGGTGATGGGAGAGCTTGATCTGGGTTTTGATGGATGGTTAGCAGCTCAACAAAGAAAGATCCTAGGCAAAGAGAAAGGTGTGAACAAAGACAGGGGAAAAAAAAGAACTCTAAATAACTTAGCTATAATGATCCAGCCATAGAATGTGCCAGGGAAGTCATGTTGGGGCAGATTGTAGCTGATTTTGAATATCAGGAAAGAGAAGGGAGCTACTGAAGGATTTGGAGTAGAGGAGTAATGGATCTTATATGTCCTGGAGAGGTTAGAGAGAGTGGATGTTCAGTGCTTAGAGACTGTTGTCAAAGTCCAGCTAATTGGTAAAGATGGTCTTTACCAGGGCAATAAAAGGAAGGATGCCCATCAATTAAATAATCAATTAAAGTCAGGCATTGAAATGATCACTTGGCATATGAAGACAAAAGGAAACAGATTCTGCTATCAAGGAGATTAGGGGTATGAAAAAATACATTTTATTCAATCCATCTTTGTATATATTTATTTAAGACTTATAGGGTTTGGTAACTGGATAGATGAGAGAAGGGAGAAGAATCAAAGAGCTTTCAAATTTAGAAACTGAGGCAAAGAACTGGAAAGCGACTGGATGCTCATCAGTTGGACAATGGCTGAATAAATTATGGTATATAAATGTTATGGAATATTATTTCTCTATGCAAAACAATCAGCGGGATGATTTCAGAGAAGCTTGGAGAGAATTTCATGAACTGATGTTGAGTGAAGTGAATAGAACCAAGAACATTGGTTCACATTGTACATAGCAACAAGAAGATTGTGATGACACATTTCTGATGAACCTGGCTCTTTTAACAGCAAAGTGATTCAGGCCAATTCCAATAGATTTGTACTATTTGTATTTGTAGAGAGTCATCTGCATCCAGAGAGAGGCTGTGGGGACTGAATGTGGATCACAGAATAATATTTTCACCTTTTTTGTTGCTTGTTTGCATTTTGTTTTTTCTCATTTTTTTTCCTTTTTGATCTGATTTTTCTTGTGCAGCTTGACCATTGTAGAAATATGTATAGAAGAATTCTACATGTTTAACATATATTGGATTACTTGCCATTTGAGGAAGAGATAGGGGAAAGGAGGGGATACTTTAAAACACAAGGTTTCGCAAAGGTGAATGTTGAAAACTATGCTTTTGTTTTGAAAAATTAAAAAAAAAGCTTTATAAAAAGAAATAGAAACTGAAAAACTGGAAAGATATGATGAGGTCATCAAGTTTTAGAAGGAAGGGAATGACAGAGTTTCAAAGGACGAAGTTGCCTTCCATTTGGGTTCCTAGGTTCTCTTATCTCTTAAAACTCATCCAGTCTTGGCAGAAGCATAGAGGGGAACAGTATGAGACAAAGCTGAAAACAAAAGTGTTATGTCAGGCTGATGTGTTATGTCAGGCTGGGGACAGACTGTATACCAGGAAGAATAGTTTTATTCTAAGTCAATAATAATAATAAAATAACTTTAAAATGTAGAAATCATTGTAAAGTTAGAAAACTACTTTCTATATTTTACTGTATTTAAACCTTTTTCCTCTCCCCCTCCTGAGATTGGGAAGGAGCTATTCTAAGTTATTATTTTGGTCACTGTACAATTGAGGAAGGGAGACTTCATCTCCAGATGGAAAGACTCAAGTCAAGTTCAAAAGGATGAGTTGACCCCAGGTCTTCTTGATTCCACCTCCAGTACTCTATCCACTTGGCTAAATTAGGTTCTGAGCAGGAGTGGCATCAAATCCAAGAGGGAAAAATTTTCAACTGGTAGGGATGGGGAAGATGGATTTGTGAGAGGGGAAGTAT